>NC_142928.1:151425020-151435020 GCF_046866305.1 Octopus bimaculoides
TGTAGTTATCTGGTGGGTACTACTAAAAGGTAACTAGTCATTCCATGAGTGACAAAGTTGTTACATTTGTGTATATCCAACTCCTACAGTTATATATCCTGACTGATGCTACAAGTTTGCTTAATTCCAAAGTATATGTATACGTCAGTATAGTTATGCCTTCTTATGAAAGTTTTCCCATTCATTCGGATACCTTAAAGAATTCCGAGTTTTTAGTTTTGTTACGGCATTCCTTGTTCATTAATGATTTTATTTGATGTCTTTGCTTAATCATTTCAGTAGTTTAGGGTATCCTGGAGTTGGTCCCAACCTTTCTCGGAAAGATAGTTATGCGGAGCACCTCAGAAGCTTGTCTTCATGGCAGGACTAAGATACAACATCAATACACATAGGTCGTGAATGAAGCCTGAAGACAACGCAACAAATCAACAATTTCCCTGAATCTATCACGATTGAGTTACATTACTGTTTTCCACACTTTGATCAAAATACTAGTCATATAAAAAACGTGAATTTATGCAAAGTGATCCTTTTTGTTTTTGCGTACCATAAGTAGATTTGCGTTGTTGCTTTCTTAGGATCAGGTTTTAGTTGTTGGAATTGTTATTAAACTTCCCGGGAGAATGTTCCTGTCGCGATGACCGTTGCTATACTATTCTCTGCACAATCCCAAGAAACAAAGTGACGTGATAGGCTCTCCCGTGAGCTGAAAACTTAACAAGCAACATGGATAATTGCGCCTTTAGCTGATATTTCTGATATCTGGTAATCACCTAACATCGTCTACTTTAGATATAAAATCGTGGGTTACCAAACTTATTTTATAATATGAAATAATCCCTTTAAAGTGTATAGTATCACGAACTTTAGAACATAAGTCTGTTATGGTAACTGTGATACTACAAAAATGTGCTAGTGATGTAGTTAATATTTTCGGGGCTGATTTTCCTTTCTAGACCACTCGAGTACCCGAAATGCTTGTATGGGTACGGATATAGCAAATGCATTGTAAAGTATTTTCTTGTAAGAGTATTGCTTTCGTTACCAAATCATTTTTGGTCTATTATAGTTATATTTGTTTATTTCATATTTGTTTACAGAAACTTTGTAATACATATTTTCATCATTACCGAGGTGTTTCTATCGCTAGGAGTGTTATAAAGAAAGTAGATATGATGTGAAAAATCCTAATTTCTTCTTTCACTAAACTCATGTCAACAATAAATACTTCGTGTATTGCTCTATATATTGTCCCCAAAGAAATTGTGAGTAATATATCTCTTGTGGTTATAGACCCTAGACTCATACCAAGTCTGATAGAATGACATTTAGTAGAATTTTTTAATGGGAGTGTTTCAACAATATTCTTTGTAATAATATGAACGCATGTATTCAAAAACCTGAGGGATTGTTTATGTTAATTCTAAGGCAGTGTCTTACGGGTGACACTATATAATGTTTGAGTAACAACATGAAATAAACAAGACGTGTGTGCACGCGTGCGTGTCACTGTATGCATATCGTAATGTAAAATTTGCAAGTTAACGCTTCATATCACAGAGAATTCTATGTTTTGGGGGGGAGTGGTTAGATATGTACATTACATTGAAAACTCCAAAAACTGACAGCTCATTATACAATGAAATTCGTTGTAGATTGGGCTGTCCACGACACTGAACACATACACAAATGCACGCTAACATACACGCGCGTGTGCACACACACACAGCACACTCACACACACAAAACACACATACACACACACACCAGCACACATACACACACACAAGCACACATACACACACAAACGCAAACGCACGAGTAGAAATGCACAAATATATACATATATAGATACACACACACACATAGTCATATATATCCACGCACACATTTAATATTTATTCATAAGTATATTAATATATATATATGTATGTTTATAGAAACACATACACACACGTACACACACACATATGTGCATATATTTATGCAGATGCATGTGTGTACATATATAAATATACATACGGAGGAGGAGATTGTAAAAAGATAGGCTTATTTGAGTGCATATGAGAATTACGCAATAAATATTTAAAATTATATATATGTTTAGGTTTAATTATAGTTTATATTTATCAATGTATGCACTAACAAGATAGAAATAAACGCCCTATCTTTTGTTGTTTGATGAATATGACAACGTCAACACATCGTAAACATCTTGATTATAACTTTTAGAAAATATAATATACAGACAAATTAGATCCTGTTATTGATAAAATACTTTTTAAATTCATATATTCAATTTTGTTTTAATATCAATGAATTTACTTCTTAATCGGAAAACAGACTAGGAATAGAACAAAAGAAAGGATATCGATTAATTTTTTTTCCCAGCTTCCCAACCCAAATATTTCTAATTTTAGCAACAAGAGCTTGTATATTCAGCGGCAAGTGGCGTTTCATCCTATATCTTTAAATCTTGCAGAAACTTAGGTTAATATTTGTCTAAGATCTTCCTTCTCAACAAGTGTTGCGATCATTTAGAAAGTGAAAACTGACAAGAAGTTTTCTTATAGAACACAAAATACCCACGCCGTTTGTTTCATGTTATACATGTTTGTTAAGTGATGATTATTTCATTGACCGGTAGCCAACCACGACATAGTCAATATCGATGACTGAATCGAAGAGTAACTCCTGTTTGCTTATCGACAGCAAATAATTTAACGCAAAAATAGTCACACGCAACCACAAAACATACACTTTTTCAGATATGTACGCATTTATACACTTATATGAGCTATATGATAAGGTTGTATACATATATTTGTCTATGTGTAAATGTATTCAATTATCTCTAAATCATGGCAACCGATGTTTATTCTATTACCAGTGCAGAATGTCTGTGGGAGTGTATATATATATATATATACACACACACATGCATACATACATACATACATACATACATATATATACACACACACATATATATAAGCATATATATATATGTATATATGTGTGTATATATATGTAAATGAATATACATACATATATGCGCGTGCGTATGTGTGTGTGTATGAATACTTTTATAAAGATTTCGAAAAGTTTGAAATGATGGTAACCAGCAATATTTGCTTCGATACTTTTAAAAGCGTTAGACAAATTACTCTGATCCATGAACAAATTCGAACGACGTCGCCGTACACTGAGTAAGTTGAGTGTAAATAAGAAGCTCAAGATATTTATCGATAGAAGAAGCTTCTTGATGTAGCACGGTAGAAGAGATAATGAATGTCAAGTCATGTTCAGTATCCTTGGCTTTTCATAGCTATTGCAGTATCTTTCAAAGTTTCATTCGTATCTCGAGTCAAATGACAGCCAACATGCTTTGCGTTATTAAATAATGGCGTTCATTATGCTTACGCATGCATATTCAAAGAGTTTCGAAGGGAGTGGAAGAGAGAGAAAGAGAGAGAGAGAGAGAGAGAGAGAGAGAGAGAGAGGGCGAGAGGGAGAGGAAAAGGAAAAGTAAAAGAGTGAGAATGAGAAAACAAGAGAAAGAGAGAGAGAGAGAGAGAGAGAGAGAGAGAGAGAGAGAGTGAGAGAAAGACATAGACGAACAGAGGCAACGAGAAAGAGATTGATATAATGATAAATACTTATTTATGTTTTTGTTTTATGTTGGTTTGCGTTTATGTCGGCTATTCTTTTGATATAAGATATCAGTTTTTGTGATTTGTATCTGATGGTAGTGACAGAGCGCTAGACTATTGGTTGTTGGGGAAATAATTTATATGCTGTAAACCGCAATGCTGATTATCTCTGGAAAATCATTTATCAATAACTAATTCCACCTGGATTTATGACGCATTGTAGTTTATGTATAAGCAGCACTGACGCTTATAAGTGACGGGCGGCTGTTACCTTACGGATGGAATGCAACAACTCTCTATATTATATCACACCATGAACGATGATATGACACTATTTTCAAACTCGCTTCTTTAGCTCTTTATTTTCTTTCTGTCATTGTGGCTAAGGCTATGCTAGACCACCATAGGCATATCAATTGAATAATGCGTACGCAGGCATGGCTGTGTGGTAAGAAGCTTGCTTCCCAACCACATGGTACCCGTTCAATCCCACTGTATGGCACCTTGACCTAGTGTCTTCTACTATAGCCTCGGGCTATACTATTGTGAGTGAATTTGGTAGACGGAAACTGAAAGAAGCGCGTCGTATAATATATATATATATATATATATATATATATATATATATATATATATATATATGTGTGTGTGTGTGTGTGTGTGTGTGTGTGTGCGTGAGTCTGCGTCTGTGTTCCCCCCGCCATGGCCTGTGATCCGGTCTTGGTGCGTTTACGTCTCCGTAACTTAGCGGTTCGGCAGAAGAGACCGATAAAATAAGTACTAGCCTTACAAAGAATAATCAAAGAATATGCATATATATACACACACACACACACACACACACACACACACACACACATATATATATATATATATATATATATATATATATATATATATATATATATATATATATATATATGTATATATATATATGGATATGTAATCCATAGACTTAAAGAATGAAGTAGATAAAATCTGGGCTACATATGCTTCATAGCGAACGAAATCTCGCAAGCAGTAAAAATCCGCGTGAGGTGTACACCGGAGGCTACTCTTCAGGCCAAGATTGTCTTGATTATATGAAGTTTACTTCGTCGTTAGGAGGCCCATGTTAACACATGGAAGATTCGATCAGAATGTATAACCTGGACTTTATCTACTCTATTCATTAACTCTTGGATTTTTATTCGTATACCCTGCAACCCTGGCTGTCAACCGTGAAATATAAATTTTTTTTCAACTTATCGTACTTCGATACGGGAAAAATTCACAACCACCCGCACTAATAAACCAGTATTGTTCCTGAAAATTGTTTTTAATATTTTCTACGGATTGCTTGAAGCTCACTTTCTTCCTATAGATCCTTAGATCTTACATTTACATATATATAAATATGTATGAATGTAAATGTATATGTATATATGTATGCTGTAATTTTAAATCGTATTAGCCATTGCTGGCTTGTAATTTAATGACTGGCAGAATATTTGAATACCTTGCGCAGTAAACTCCATCTCTTATATCCTTTGGTTTATGTCATCCAAGAATATCTATTCTAATTGATCAACGAAATAGAATCTGATCTTACTGACTTGCACAAAAACATTATAGCTGATTTTGTTTTTGTATAATAAATGTTCCACTTAATTTTCCGCAGAACATATACCGCTAATTACCAACCAAGTGCGCTGTGAAATAAATTCCACTTTCTTCAATCTCACTACATTTCAATTGCCAACCAATCCATAATGAGGTTGTATATACATCATTTTTTTAGAATGCTGTTAAACATACCGGCAGAACAATGGCTGAATTTGTCTTCGAAGGTGAACTATGTACTTAAAAGTGGTCTGTGTGTTACTGACGAACTTGTGCGATCGGTGTTCAGCTAAAAATTATTGTTGGCCAATATTTGTAGAAAGAATGTGATAGTTTATAGAAGGTGGACAGAGCACACTGTCGAGAAACACTGAAACGTTGTGTTCTAATACAAACATGTCGAGTTAAGGTATGAGCGATTAATAGACAAAATAGGTGAGCAACTTAGTCAGGTGAGGGCTAAAGAGAAGCTGCATTTAAACCTTGTTTGGTAGGTACTTAGGATGATGTTAATGACAAGGTAATATATAGAAAAAGCTGAAAATTGTGAACTGTAATACCTGAACCCTTAGGAATTGTAAACTTCTAGACACACACATGTGCGCGCGCATACAAATACTTATTGGGTTAGTGCATAATTGTTGTGGCTTTTTTTCAACAAATTTTATTCAACAAAAGCAATAACAACATATAATAAAAACATCTTTAAATGATTATTTCCGGTCATATTCACCATCTACTTTAATTACAGTTTCCTATTTGCTTGGCAGACGGTCAGACCGTCATTTAAAGATGTTTTTGTAAAATACTGTTATTGCTTTTTTTTTGTTGAATAAAATTTGTTGAAAAAAAAAGCCGCAATAATTATGCACCAACCCAATATATACACACATATGCATGTGACAACTGGAAAGATAATTCCCTCTCTTGTAATGAGCAACGAAATGATTCAGACAGATTTTAGAAAACTTTTACCTGTATTCATGTTTGATGATAGAGTTATGTTTAACTTCAGCTCTCTTGTGATAGAACACATTTGAGATAGCAGCGATTGAACAATATCATGAATCCATTTATCTCACTCTGCCAGATCTTTATGTCACTTCTTTGAATTTACTGGTAAGTGTGATACATTGAGTGCGTAGATTTCAGATCCTACCTCAATACACAATCAACCATCTATCACATATATTCAATTATTTTTATATGTATCATTGTCGTTTATCCTTCTGTAATTATAACAAAGTTTCTGCCAGTATAAGGAATTGAATGAAGATTATTCACGTCGTATACAATTATTGACTTAGTGTTATGGAACTGAGCGTTGTAATAAACTTCAGTTTTAAATTAAGGTTATATTGGAATTTATCATTGAAGATAAAATGACATTTTTCTAATTAGATAATCGGAAAATACGTACACCATGTAAATAATCTTCTAAAAGCATTTTCCTTAGAGAAGAGTAATGAAAAGTATGGTTAAAGTAGCTAATGTTTAGATTGAAGTATTACATATCAAAGTCTGGAAATAAAGAGAATACTGTTTGAAATAATATTGTTTTCTGCGAAAAACAGTTTGGACAAACCTTCTGATATATGGTTCTGAGTAGTGAAAAACAAAATGGTCTAAAGCAAACACATTTCAATCAATATGGTTTTAATGTCAGTTCGAGTTAATATTTTGTTAATAAAACAGATCTTTCACCAATCTCAGGAATGTATATTCGTAATAATAAAATGTAGATAATTGGAATAAAAATTAAATTTTTATGTTTTAAATATTCTGAATAAAATTACATTCAAAAACTGTATTCATACTTATTCACATTGCTGATAGTCAGTTGGCGCCACTGTTCAATGTATCAATGATCTGACAAAATATGAATGATAGACGAAAGTCCCAAGATAATAAATTTGTGACTAAACCAGAAGGATTTACATTACTTTAATCTCTGCAACAATGTTGTGTAAATAGAAATTGTAGCTTCATGAAAGATTTAATTTCTACAGCACTGATTCAGTAACTGGCTACAAACAATCTTAAAAATTATTGTGACACAAAGTATAATTGTTCAATATAGATAGAGAATGAAACTAAAAATATTAGTCGGTATTCAGTTAGGTCTCGAATAATATTTTGAAAAATATTCATTGAAATATATTAGGTTTGTGAATGCAGGAAGAGCAATTTCAAAGATATATAACTTTGGTGAAAGGGTATATAAATAACTGTAAGAAAATATACGACATAAAACTAGAAAAAAACATTCACAAAGATTTAGAGACGGAAATACAATTAGAATACAATTACGAATACAATTAAAATAAATATAATATAAAGATCTCCAGAATGTAAAACATGCTTTATGCAAATGATATCAACAGGAACATACTAAAATAAATCGGGTTTAAAAAAACACGATCGCTTCTTCTGGAATACAAAGTAATTTGAAACAAATGTCATCAGATATGGTATAAATCCCAACGACATAATCCACCCTATAGTGCCCCAGAAAACAAAATGTACAAGTATACGAAGTTTTAAAGTGTTTCGGTAGAAAACATACTAAATACAAACTAAATAAAAAATGGTGTCCACCAAATCAGAAAGATCCTTATCTTGTGCAAAAGAAAGCAGGCGGAAGAAAGTCCTAGGAACAAAGTGATATTTGGATGGAGTTGGGAATAATTGGATAATAATTCACAGAGCAGAATTATGAAGCATTTAAGGACCTGTGTAAATGAGTGATTAACAAACAGAAAACGTACTGTAAAAGAAAATCAAACACATTTCGCAATGACAAAATTATCATAACAGAACATTGGAGGCCCACGACAACTAGCAAGGAATTGGGGAAAAAGATAAAAGCCTCAGTCAGCTAGAAAAAGTTTAGGATAAACAAAGTGAAGTCAACAATGTCTAGCTCAAACTTCATATCAGTTATCTTGAATCTATGGTAAAACAGTATTCAATAAGCTAGTAAAAATACATGAAAGAATCAAGAACTGAATTAACACAAGAGGAGAAATCAATATTGATTAACAAAAATAAAACACAAGAGTCGCTTCAAATTAAAAACCTACAACTTATTTGCAAACAACACAGAAAGCCCCTAAAACCTATACTTTACAACAGACTGGCTGCTCACCTAGAAAGCAATAACATTATACAAGAGATACAGAAGTAGTGCTGGAGAGAGGTGTAAGGTAGTAAAGAGCAGCAATCGGTGAATTGGGCAATTATCAAAAGCAGCAGTAGGTTTAAAATATCTTAGTACAACGTGGGTTAATTACTGAAGAGTAAACTGTTGGGGAGGGGGAATACATTCACACCCACGAAATATCATACAAAAGGGCAGAAATTTAGTCTTTTATACTGGACACATTCTAAACCGTGACCTAATGATTTCATCGGCAATTATAAATTACTTACACTACTTACAACGTTAAAATATACTAATCACCTTACAAGTCATACATTTATGCACCGAACACAATGCAGCACTTAATAACATCATACAGCTTTGGGACTTCCTAGATTCTTAAGGAAATATATTGATTTTGCTCTCATCTTCATCTTATACTCTCAAATACTTATTTCCAAAAGAATATACAACCTGGAAAGGAAAATTATATTGTATCACTTCTCCCTACCAACTTGACATGTTATAAAATGGTTAAGTGATAAGCGGTTTTTATGTTGGTTATCTCGAAGTTAGCTCTTTTCTACACCTTTACCAGAAGAGTAAGTTAAGCATCTTTAAATTTTTCAGATAGATAGAAAGGAGGAAGTTGTTATCAGTCTAATATTCTGGTTCGAATGCTTCCAACGTTAGTGAGCTTTGGCAAAGACAGACGAGACAGGTGTTGGAGTTAAATAGGTTGACAGGTTAATTCTTTTTACATTACTACTGCCCATAAACTGTTTCTAGGCAACGGTTTAGGAGAAAGAAAGGAATGCCATTACTTCTACAAAAACTTTATATGTATATGCATATTTAAAATAGCAAGTAAAAGATGGCAATAAAATAAGTGATAAAGGTTTTAAAACAACATAATGAGATGGTTAAGAACTAATGGAAATAAAATATGCTAGAGGAGATAACAATAAAAGTGCTAATGAAATGAAATACGAGATTGTAATAAGATGCCTGATGGAAATGATACAATGAAAGGAAACATCAATATGGGGCAAGCCACTTGTTTACTCTGAATTTAAAGAGACCATAGTTATTCTGCCGGAAAATTAAACAATGAGAGAGAGGGTTTATTCTGCAGTACATCTCTTAAACATGTAGTGCAATTTGCTGAATCTGAGAAAAATAATTCTGGCGTAAAATTTCCAAACTCGTGAGACTAGATAACGAAGATTATCTGAACACTTTTTACGGATATAATGGCAGAAAAAGTATCAGCCTTGTGATATTCCGTCGATGATAGAAATTAGAATCACAAATAGAGCTCATCACGCATTCGCTTCTGCATTTTATCAAGAGTAGAAGAACCCAACCAAATATATAAGCAGTATTCCATCTGTGGGAAAATAAACCACTTGTAGCGCTACAATAAAGCATATATAATTTGGGATATTCTAACTTGTTATTACCCTTCCATCTGCTCCTTTAGCAACAAACGTTGTTTAAGTGTCTCACCTTAAATTTGATGTTAAGAATTTTAGATTCTGTGACGTAGAGAAACACTTAAAGCAGTTTTAGTCTATGTAACAAATAGAAAGTAGAAGGTAGG
>NC_142928.1:151440020-151532520 GCF_046866305.1 Octopus bimaculoides
GAAAGGGATGGCTCAAAAATGGATTTTTATTCCTAAAGTGAAATTTTGCCACAAAGTTATTTCCTTAACTTCTAAAGTACAAGTGGTGTTACCGAAGTAGTTTGTGGCTCAGTAGGAAGTGTTGGAAGTTGCCTTCGATACATGAAGGTGTGTCCTGGATGCCAAGCATTACTAGTGCTGTGTACGAGGTAATCCCCAGAAATCCATGGTCGGGGCTAATTGTTACAGTGTATCAATTTACCCCAGGCACCTACACCAGGCACAAGTTTTCCTGCTGGTGTTGTTACAAGCCCAGAGATGTTGCGCCCATTAAAGAAGGCTTCCCACAGGAAGACAGTTCGAGGTCGTGGAAGTCGCAAGAGGTGCCAAGCAGCCATTCTAACCCTAACCCCCGTAAAACAGCGCATAGTGGATGAAATAAACAAACGGAAATCCAAACCAAAAAAGGCAACTGGTACAGAAAAGGCAACAAAGGGGAAGGGAAAGTCAACTAAAACAGGTAAGGGCAAAGGGAAGCAGCCTCGCAGCAAGCAAGTCGCCGATTGGAAATGCCTTGTCTGCTCAGATTGGTATTCCAACTGTCTTCTAGGTGAAGAATGGGTGCAAAGCATGATCTGTAAAGACTGGGCACACACTGACTCTACCGATGGACGACAGGACTTTCTGTGTGATATGTGTAGTGAGAAGTTAATGGAGAACGATTCCGTCAAGATGGCACATGTAACAATGGGGAAATTGGCTGATGAGGACTCTCAATATCACAGTTAGGATATGAGGTTGTTCAAAGCACAGTTAATAAATGAAAATAACACTTCCTAGATGCAAGAAGCAGGAGACGTATTCATTTGTTAACATAATTCCGAGTTATCAATAGTTGTAACAAAGTACCCTAGTAAGTGTCACAAAGTACCCCGCACTCGGAGAAAATTATTATAGCTGATACCACCTCATTAATTAGAACCTTCTAATTAAGGTTATGTAATTTCTGTTTTTACTTGCTGGTGATAACAATAAACAGATATGTTTTACTAATTAAATCTGGAAAGAAACTTCAGCTGTGTTTATTTATTTGGGTGCCAAGGCAAAAAAAAAAGGAAAAAAAAATAATAACTAGACCCGGTCGCCCCTACTTATTTTAGTATACGAGTAGATACTACTATATAATTCATTGTGATTTTTTTCTCTTGTTTTATTTGTCCTAGTAGCTGCAAGTAGATACAGATAAATTTATTTCGCCCTAAGTTTGGGGCTTGTCAACGTACCGCAACTTGGGATAAAACTACATTGTCATTTAAAACATTTATAAAGTATATAAACGATTGACTTCTCTTTTTTTCTTATCATTTTTTAAATAGTGGAGAAAATAGGTAAGAGAGGATGGCATTAAAAACTCCTGAGTCACTTACAATTGAGGTTACCATTAACATTATACTGAATACGATCGATATTTTGTATTTCTTTTACATTTGACTGTGGAGGAGAGCTTGTGTGATAGAAAATCTCTTATGTGTTTAAGATATCATTCTGAGAATCTTTCAAGAGTCTCATTTTATTTCTCCCATTTTTATTGATCTTTTTCTTCCAGTACATATTCTCCTTGTTCGTTAGTTCTTGATGTAGATACGATTACAATTTTCTCTACACACTACATACAAGCCCATTTTTTGTTCTTCGCGGGTGCGAATGTAGGATCTTTGGTCATTTTTGCATGCTGTCTATCACATCGGGATGATTTCGGATTAGTTTCCAAAATACTTCATCTCCCTGTGGCACCTAGCCAACAGTTTTTGTGTTGCATCCAGAATTCGGCCATTGTTTAACAAGCACGTGTTGAATTTGTCTGGTGACCGCCGTTGCTGTTGTCACCATCTCTGATTCTTTTTAGCTTCAGAGGCAGAGAGAAGTAGGGTTTGGTAATAAATTCAACAGAGGGAGAAATTTCCCTCAAGGGAAAAGAATCATTGAGAAAGAAATATAATTTTTTTTTAATACTTATTTTATTATGTGAGAAGATATTTCTATATAATACATTATCATTGTTTTGTTAAATGTTTTGGTTGTCCTAGTAGCTGCAAGTATGTACAGATAAATTTATTTCATCCCAAGATTGGAGCTTGTCAATGTACCGCAACTTGGGATAAAACTACATGGACATTTAACACATATATAAAATATATAAACGATCGATTGTTTAGTTTCCTTTCTCATCTTTCTGTAAATAGTGGAGAAAAGAGTTGAGAGAGGGAGGTCATTAAAAGTCCCTGACTCACAGTTGAAGTGACTATTAACATTTTGCAGAATACGATCGATCTTTTGTATTTCTTTTACATTTAACATTGGAGGAGAGCTTGATTGATAGAGAATCTCTTGCGTATTTAAGATTTCATCCTGGGAGTCTTTCAAGGGTCTTATTTTATTTCTCCTATTTATCATTGTGCTTTTTCTCTTCCAGTACATATTCGCCTTGTTTGTTAGTACTTGATGAAGATGCGATCACCATTTTCTCTAAAATCTACATACAAGCCCAAGTGTCGTTTTGATGGCATGCACTGCTCTCACACTCAATAATAATAAAATGATAATAATGATACTACTACTACTACTACTACTACTACTACTACTACTACTACTACTACTACTAATAATAATAATAATAATAATAATAATAATAATAATACATTACAAAAACACCAGGACTTACAAATATATATAACATACAGAAAATTGCACTACTGGACACTGCACACGTTCTACGCAAAACACTTTCAATACAGTAACCATAAGAACATCACAGCAAACCACAGCACATAGCCAAGGCACACAGAGCTGCGCTCGGTAGTGAAGTGAAAGCACGTTATAAAAATAAAACTACTGAACTATAATAATAATAATAATAATACTGTATGAACTTATTTGGTATTGCATCGAATGTTGAGCGATTGCTTAGAAAAACTATGACGAATTGGAGGACGGACCTGACAGCATGCGGAAGAAGTTTAGGGATAGTAGAAATTAGAGGCATCTTCCATGGGGACTGCTTCTCCCCACTGATCTTTGTACTGTACTTGATACCACTAACACTAATTCCGAGGAAAGTAAAAGCTGGGTATGTATTTGGAAGCCGCGAGCAAAAAGTCAACCATTTGTTATTCATGGATGACCTCAAACTTTATGGTAAAGATGAAGCCCAAGTCAGTTCCCTCGTTGATACGATGTATAGCTTCAGTGCTGATATCAGAATGGAGTTCGGACTGAGAAAGTGTGGTGTGTTTGTCTTGGAGAGAAGCAAAATCAAATGTATTGACGGGCTAACGATACCATCGGGGGAGGTTATGAAGCAGATAGAAGAGACGGGCTATAAGTACTTGGAGATTTTGGAAATGGACAAATTGATGGAGAAAAAAAATGACAAAAAAATTTAAGGTGGAATACTTGCGCAAACTGAGACAGATACTTAAGTCGAAATTAAATGGACGGAATAAAATCGAAGCTACGAACAACTGGATGGTTTCACTCTTTAGATATGGAGCAGGGGTAATCGCATGGACAGTAGACGAACTAAACAGCTAAGACAGAAAGACAAGGCAGTCGCTAACTAGATATGGATCACTCCACCCAAAACGTGACACAGACAGACTGTATGTACCAAGAAAAAGAGGTGGAAGAAGCCTTATTGGATGCGAATACAGCATTAGAGCAGAAGAAAACAACATAGCCTCGTATGTAAAAAATGCCACAGAACCGCTATTATTAGAAGAAGGCCTGGCTTGTGTAGGAGGAAAGATTGCAAAGGTGGGTAAAGAAAAGAATGCATGGCCAATTTCATAGGGATGTTGAAGATAAGACAGACAGAGAAAAAAGATGGCTGTGGATGACTAAAAGTGATTTAAAACCGGAAACGGAAGCTCTAATCTGTGCCGCCCAAGAGCAAGCACTAAGAACAAACTACATAAAATATAGAATAGGCAACACATCAGAAAGTGATAAGTGCAGAATTTGTGGAAAAAACGGTGAAACCGTATGACATATTACCATCCAATGTACGTCACTAGCCCAGTAGGAATATGAGAGACGCCACGACAATATAGCTAGGCTTGTCCATTGGACACTTTGAAACACGTGTGGTCTTGACAGAGCAAAAAATTAGTATGACCACAAACCTGAAGTCATCGTCGAAAATAGAAATGCAAGGATCCTATGTGATTTTATGAGTCAGTGCGACTACGAGATAGAGAATAAGAAAAGTCGAGAGATATGACAGGTTAGCTTGGGAAGTTAAGCAGTTGTGGTCGATGAAAAAAGTAGCAGTAGTACCAATAATTGTCGGAGCCCTGGGAACAGTGAGCAAAAATCTCGAGAAGTACGTAGAACAAATAGGGATTGCAATACAGGTGGAGCACTTACAAAAAACAGTACTGCTTGGAACCGCTCGAATACTCCGGAAGGTGCTCGAAAAATAAGATGGTGTTACCTTAGTTCACTGGTAATACATGTACAGCAAAGGAACTAATAACAATAATAATAATAATAATAATAATAATAATAATAATAATAATAATAATAATAATAATAATAATAATCCTTCCTACTATAGGCACAAGGCCTGATATTTGAAGGGAAGAAACTAGTCAATTACATCGATCCCGGTGTTTCACTGGTACTTAATGTATCGAACCGAAAGGATGAAAGGCAAAGTCCACCTCGGCAGAATTTGAACTCATAACGTAGCGACAATTGAAGTACCACTATGCATTTCGCTCGGCGTGCTAGCGATTCTACTGGCTCGCCGCCTTAATAATAATAATGATGATGATGATGATGATGATGATGATGATGATGATGATGATGATGATGTTGATGATGATGGTGGTGGTGGTCGTAGTGGTGGTCGTGGTCATGATGATGATGATGATGATGATGATGATGATGATGTTGATGATGATGGTGGTGGTGGTCGTAGTGGTGGTCGTGGTGATGATGATGATGATGATAATGATGATGATGATGTTGATGATGATGGTGGTGGTGGTCGTGGTGATGATGATGATGATGGTGATGATGGTGGTGATGATGATAACAGTAATAACAAATTTTAAAGTTTTATTTTTTTTTCTACTATTAAGAGTGAAATTACTGGGGATGAAATTGACTGGGAGTGGAATTACCGGGGGTCAAATTATCGGAGTCATTATACCGGCAGTTATATTACCAGGAGTCAAATTCGAATTTGCGAGGTGGTAGGGTCGGACTGGAGTCGCTGGAAGGCTCGAAAAATGATGCCTTGGAGGGGCAGTTTGCAGGGGTGGGAGATGATAGGAATCGAGCCGGGCCAATCTTTGGCCGAAACATATCTAGGTTATCTAAGGTTATCTAAATTATATACTGCTTTTTCCAGCTGCGATTCATAAATAACTGTATGTATCTGTGAATTATCCAACCATTCACACATGCAAATTCAATGACATTAGCAGATGATTTATTTGAACAACTTCACACTCATGGTAGGACTGGCATCTATTTTTTCATGTAAATGTAACTCCAAACTTGTTATTACAAGGTTTCTAATCTGACACTCTTACTACTTCACACATCTAATACGTACAGCCTACGCAATTTACTTTTATCTCTAGACAAATATGTCACTTGTATCAACGAAGAACTTCGTAAGAAGATTATGTCTTTATAGCCTACACATTAATTAAAATCCTATCTTTTTATGAATCTAGACGGCTGCCCACGTAAAAATACAGGTATTTCATTTATTTCCTAATCGACATATCTTCAAACAACACTCTTCACACAGTATTCGAAATAGTTGTATTGTTACTCTCCTAAAACAATTAAATATATGCATTTTGCACAAAGCATTTTGCATTTCTTAAACATTTTATAGCACTTATATGATACGCATTTTTTGCTTATATATGTGAAATATTGCATTTTAAAACCCCCTCAAAAAAATAATGGAAATGCTCTATAAAAATGCTCTTCTCTATTGTTTGGAGTTAGAGGTGTAGAATTCGGAACTGGGTTTTAAACGAACTGCAAATTCAGAAACAAAATCTAAGCACTACAGTGCTTAGATTTGAAGTGCTTATATATGAAGTGACTTCTGAAATGTTTCTCCCAAATTCTTTGTTATATACACACACACACACACACACAAACACACACACACACACACACACACACACACACACACACATATATATATATACATACATATATATATATATATCTACATATACATATATATATATATATATATATATATATACACATATATATACATATACATATATATATATATATGTATATATATATATATATATATATATATATATATATATATATATATATATATATATATATATATATATGTATATATATATATATATATATATATTATATATTTGATCCTTTATATTGAACACTCAATATTTCATCTACATTCAATACTTTCTTTCATGGTGCCATCCATTTTTATTTTATTTTATTTTATATTATATATTGTATATTATATTATATATTGTATATTCCATATTCTATACCCCACATTGGTTCTGCAGGAATATAAATAAAACATAAAAAACAGACAGTGTTGGAACTCTTTTAAACAAAATAATATATTCCTCTATACACAATCATACAAAAAACCACCTTTTTTGTATTTATTTTTACTCGCATATATATATATATATATATATATATATATATATATATATATATATATATATATATACATACATGCCCCACGAAATTGAATACCTCGACCGTGTCCTTGCCACCTTAGTGGTTTCCCTCCCCTCCCATGTCTATAGTACTAACCATGCTCTCTATCTCTTTAACTCTTTCTCTTTCCTTTCTGGCCCCGAAGCATTTTCTGGACCTTCGATTCTACCCTCAACCTGACACCTCCACACTTCTTCCTCTGGACGAACTTGTTCTCTCCCTCAACTGCTCCTTGTTCGCGGAGGATTTTTACCAACAGTCCGGGAGTGGCCATGAGAACGAGAATGGGTTCCAACTATGCGAACCTGTTCATTAGCTACGTTGAGACACAATATTGCCAATATTTACTGGTCCTACTCCCGAACTATAATGTCGTTATATCGATGACTGTATCGGTGTGACATCACTCTCCAGCGAACACTAAGATTCCTTCCTCGCTTTTGTCCAATCCTTCCATCTTGCCCTCGAATTCTCCTGCAGTACTTCTAACTCTTTCGTCGCATTTCTCGATATTTCTGTCAGCATAGACCACTCTGCTCTCACTACCTCCATCCACTACAAACACACCAGCTCACACTCATATCTTAAATTTTCCTACTCCAACTCTACCCAAACTAAGCTCTCCATCACCTACTCACAATTCTTCCGTCTGCGCAGGCTCTGCAGTGACAACTAATTTTGAGGACTCAGTCTCAACTCATGGCTCGCTACTTCATCCTTCGTGGATATGTCCACACCACCATTCACACTGCCCTTTCCAGGACACGTTCCGTAGACAGTACCTTTGCTCTTTCTCCTCGCATCCACCTCACCGTTGTCCGTTTCCCGTTTCCCATCACCTCCCACCCCTGCACCCTGCCCCTCCAAGGCACCATTTTCTGAGCCTTCCAGCGACTCCAGTCCGACCCTACCACCTCGCACATCTTCTCTAGCCTACCCCTTACCTCCTTCAAACTAGCCCACTACCTGCGTGACCTCCTAGTCCACAGTTTCTTCCCTAACCATACTCTCCCCCACGCTGCTGCACGTGTCCTTACCTCTCCAACACGACCGTCTTCACAGGTACCCATTATCGTCCCTATCATATCACCGACTCCTTTACCTGCACTTCTAGTAATTTCATTTATTGCATCACCTGCTCTTTCTGCCCTTATTTGTACTTCGGTCAAACGGGACGCTGCCTGGCTGACCGTTTCACGGAGCACCTCCGAGACATCAGACTCGGCAATTACACCCGGTCTCCCGCCATTTCCGCTCTAGCGGTTATTCGCAACAACACCTGCCTGTGTTTAGATTGTCTTTGCACAGGGGGCCATCCGGACTCAGGCCTTCGCTGTCAATAGGAATTAATCTTCTCTCTTCGGTCCTTTGTGCCACAAGTGCTCAACTCCCCTCCTTTCTTTATCTGACACCTACGTCTTCTCTTCACTCCTATCCACTTCCTCTTTTCGGTAATACCCCACCCCACCGCACCTCACCCCACACATTTACACTCGGCAAAGTAACTAGCCCCTATGCACACACCCACACGTACACATTCACACACTCCCCATTCTCGCTTACACACACGCACGCGTACCTTCATTTCAGATCACCAGCACTTTATTATCTCCCTTTCTTCCAAACGTTTCTTTCAAACTTTTTTTCTAATTATTCACCACGCTTGACCGCTAAATCTACAAGTTTTTTCCATTCTCTCTCTGCTTATTTTCTCTCATTCCTTTCTGTTGAAGAGCGTAGGCTGGAAAGGTAAAAACCTTTTTCATTTTCTCGAGCGCCAAACTAATACACCTGCTTGTTGTTCATACACCTGTGTACGTCTTTTGTTTTGCTATAAATTTCAACTCTCTCTATATATATATATTGGGGGGGGGGGATGAGTGTGTGTGTATGTATACACATACACACACATATACATTAGACATAAGAGAATTGGAAAATGGAGACAATCGAACAAGATGTTATTTAAATTATTTATATCACCATATCACCGACAAACGTTTCGATTGATTCATTAAAATTAATCTGAAAGGAAGAATGATGTGGAATAATGTATCAATTCTATCAGGGAGGAGATTATAAACAACAGTACCCATCAATTAGCCATTTTTCAAGATGTAAGAAACTATGATATATAGTTTATGAAAAACAAAGGTGAATAGTGAACGATAGTAATCTTAAAATACTGTTAAGAAATTTGACGTCATATGACGAATGAAGAAGAGAAGGAGGCGAGAAAGAGAATGGAAGGAGTAATGAAGGTATAAACAAATAGAAAGTGAATGACACGTGGATTGAAATGTAACAGGAAAGAATAGGCTGTATGGGATAAAAAGAATAATATGAAATTTGTAGATATTATTAGGTAAGGAGGCAGATATTTGAAATAACCGAAAGTGTGTTTTTTCCAATGTAAACACCTGTAAACATGCTCTTTATCGGTGTTGATTAGTGTGCGTTTGGAGAAAAGGATAAATAGTTGTTCGTCCATACAAAGAGGGTAAAACATTTTTTCATGATCATTTCCTTATGATAAAAAAATATTTTTGCCCTCTGATTGATACATTATTCCACATTATTCTTCCTCTCGGACTAATTTCAATGTATCAATCGAAACATATGTCGGCAATATGTCGATATAAAGGATTTAAAGAACATCTTGTGCGTTTGTCTTCATTTTCTATTATGTTTATGTCCTCCAAAACACGGCTCACTTCTCCTCGGAATTATCATCCATGTAACTGTGGTTACTAATTATATATATATATATATATATATATATATATATATATATATATATATATATATATATATATATATATATATATATATATATATATATATACAGTTTTGTATGTGTGCGTGTGTGTGTATATATATATATATATATATATACATATGTATGTGTGTGAGTGTGTGTGTGTGTGTGTGTGTGTGTGTGTGTGTGTGTAATTGATAAGTAATATTTATAAGCAGAAAATGTGAATATTTTCGTGAAACCAAGGAGTCATTTCCTTTTCTCCTGAGATGTAACTGCAATCTATTGGACACTTGGTGTTTTAACCAGTAAGTATATCACACGGAAGTGAATCATTTTTATGGTTGGAACACGAGTTAGGATCTCGAATTATATAAAGCTGTTGATATTAGACGGTAAAATATTGGGTTGAAAAGGTACTTGGGTGTTTAAAAGTTGAATATCGTACATGCAACTATTTGTAGCTTCATCTGCTTCGTATTTCATCGTTGAAAAGGATTTAACTTTATATCTCTCGAATAAATCTTTTAAATGGATAAAATTTGAATATATTCTTTAATATGATACAATGTTTTTCGCGATTAGGAAAAAAAAAAAGCGGGTTTGAGTCTCACAAACAGCATTCAACGTTCTCTATTCTAGGGGTTTTATATCACAATATTCTACTGGCTATTATTTATAACTGTCTTCTTCGAGTTCCGTTGTTTAAAACGATTTTCTTCATATATCGCAAAGATTTTAAATTTTTATGTTATAAACATTTCACACTGCAAATCATTACTAACTGTTTATATGGAAAACATTATGTTATGATGTATTCCTTTACTTTTTACTCAGTTCACTGCCGCCATGCTGGATCACCGCCTTAAAGGTTTTTTTTAAACGAAGAAATCTACCTCAGGACTTATCCCTTGTAATCCTAGTACTTATTCTATCAATCTCTTTTGCTGAACCACTAGGTTACGGTGACGTAAACACACCAGCATCGGTTGTCAAGCGATGGTGGAGGGACAAGCACAGACACAAAGCTACACACTCATAAGTATATACACACGACGTGCTTCTTTCAGTTTCCGTCTACCAAATCCACTCACAAGATTTTAGTCAGCCCGAGGTTATAGTAGAAGATACTTGCCCAAGGGACCACGCAGTGAGACTGAATCCGAAACCATGTGGTTGGGAAGCAAGCTACTTACCACAAAGCCGCGCCTGCGCCTATCACTATATCTATAAATGACTTTTTTGCAGAGCACTGTAAATACATGAATCCTTACAATTGCAAGGGAACTCAGTTGGGTGACTATTATGATTTCTCCTATTAGGTTTGAAGTGTGAAAAAAAAAGGAAAAATAATAAAATAGATTTTATATGTAGGAAGGGAGGCATAATTTGTATGGACAAACAGGATTGATTCTAATGGCCGGTTTCTGGTCGTCGATAACTGATATCTACTCATCTGATTCCCAATTTGCGTTATTCTTCTGATATGATACGTCTAATTTTCACTTGAATCCTTCATTCCTTTAATAGTGCTGGCCGGTTGTGTAAATTTAGATCATATCTACAGAAACGTGCCCCACAGAATTTATTTCCATATAAAATGGGAGAAACAGATATGCATCTCGACTTCGATTTTATGACTTAATTACAATTATGTTGAAAAAGAAATTAATTTTGAGACCCATGTGATGCATGCTATTTGTAACATACTATACGAACATGTAGGGGATGGGCAACCTTTCAGATTGTTTTGAAGAGAGAGAGAGAGCATAATATATGCAATAAATAAAATCATGATGTTTGAAATTGCAATCTCCGATGTTTTTATTAACGTTAATTTGCGAAATAATTGTAATACACGCCACCTGAATGGTATTTGTAGTAAATTTCATTTAAAATGTTTCTTGACAAAATCAAGGTTAGCGAGGTACAGTTCTGTAGATGTGCCCAATGGATGTAAATAAATTAAAGCCAATTTTCGTATTCAGTTTTCTATTTCTTCATAGAACACCCAGTAAATATGAAAGGTTACTGGAATCAACGTAATGTGATTGATGCTTGAATAAAACTTATTAGTTGCAGTGAGTAGTGTTGCAATGATTCGGGTAACCTAAATATTAACAGAGGTTTTAAACACTACTCCGCAGTTAATTGAAATAATGCATGAAATTGAATATGATTGAAGCGTATATTTGAAATATACAATAATCAAAAGATCCCTAAAAACTCATTTTTTAAAAAGAAATACATGAAAAACTGGGATTTATAAACATTTTCTTGAGAGTGTAGCCCTTAATAATTTGTTCCTTTTAATAAAAGTTACTTGACCTCAACTAATTAATAAGCAGTTCTCACCATTATAGAATTAGATATTACCTCCACCACAGAACTGAATTGGCTTTGCTAGTATGGTTAAATGAAATTAAAAACTTGAATTATCTGGGGTTGACCTCTTTTTGCACAGCTATTTGCAAAACGAATAAATATTACTTTCTCATTTTTTACCAGGTTCAGTGACAATGAATTGCCGTTGACATAAAAATGCTACGCACGAATCTGTGCATTTTCTAAAGCGTGAATAGAGTAAGTAATGTGATCGTGCATACATTGCGAAATTAAACTAGGTTACATTCGACTGTAAAAGGTGGTACGATAGAAAAAGTGATGTGATTGTAAAAGTTGTTGAGTGAACTCTTTGAATTTCCCTATAGCATTAGTTGAGTAATTAAATTTATCTTTGAAACATTGCTAATCTAATACAAGTCATATTTTGTTCGCTCTGAGCGTAGTAGTTGCAGAATTGTGCTCCAAAAGCACAAAATAATTAATTAAGACTCTTGTTTTGACAGGGCAAGCTCAAACCTCTTTTGCTATGGGAATTAGAAATGTAATGTCATGCCATATATATATTTCATAAGGCTATTAAACACTTAAATGAAATTAAATAGCTTAGAAATATATAGACATAAATAAACGTCAACAGATGAGAATAGGAAAATATGGGCTAATCTCTGGGCAACAGAGATCAAAGGGCTTGATGTTCTGATATAAAAATTCAAATCCCGCTAGATTTGGTATTAGGTTTTTATCTGTCTAAGATATTCATAATAAATAACAGTAATATGATCACGTTCTATTAATTGACTACAGACCTCGCTTTTATTAATAGTTATTAAATCAGATTAAAATATATCTTTCATGCGATTCAGTAATATGCGAGCATCATTGTTACTAAATTTTACACAAAAATAAAAGAGTGAGATATATATATACTTGAGTAATTTAGAGATAGAGCATAATTCATTAACATATTGAATGCTATTGAAGACTAATTAGATCAGATTGCTTCGGACATTCAATATTAAAGAACACTGAATGTCGCGTAAGGAGCTTTTCTAGGACCCTATCCTGCACCAATAATCTTTACATTATTAGAACTGCTCTTATTAATGTGTGTGGTAAGAATTTTCCTTCATTGGGTTCCAGGTTCAGTCTCACTGCGTGGCACCTTGAGTAAATGTTTCAACTATAGCCTCGGGCTGACCAAAGACTTGTGAGTGGATTTGGTAGACGGAAACTGATGAAGCTCGTCATATGAATATATGTGTGAATGTATGTATATATATATATATATATACGAGGTCTGATCAATAAGTATCCGGACTGTTGCCATAATAACAAAGTTAAAGTACGCAGAGTAAAGTTGCTTGGAACAGATTGACCTGAAATTCTGTTGTGTGTGCCCACTAAGATTTGACGTTCTACCTCACTCACATCGTTTACAGCAGTGCTTGGAAAGAACACGTATAGTGTCTGATCATCGCATTGACCATGACAGAGAAATTTATCATGATGATACCTGCTCACAGGCCTATGCAAAGTTGCAGAAAATGTACGCAGAAGAGTGTATGAGCCGCACACAAGTGTAAGTGTACGAGTGGTTCAGACGTTTCCAAGATGGCAGAAAACATGTCAAATTTGACGAACGTCTTGGGAGACACGCAACCAGCAGAACTCAGAATAACATCGCAGATATACATGCAGATTTCGATCCAGGGAGTAGAGTTGTAGCGCTTTCAATCTTTCCCTGTAGCTGATGTGTTCCATTGATGCAATGTTCCTGGTATAACATTGCTGAATCGCCTCAATTTCCGCTATGAATCTGAAACTATATACATATATATATATATATATATATATATATATATATATATATATATACATACGTATATATAGATATATACATATGTGTGTGTGTGTGTGCGTGTGTGTGTGTATGTATGTATGTATGTATGTATGTATATATATATATATATATATATATATATATATATATATATATATTTATATATATATAAATATATATATATATATTATATGTACATGCATATGTATGCATATATACATATACATATATATATGTATGTGTGTGTGTAAATATATATATGTTTGTATTTGTGTGTGTGTGGGGGTGTATTGAAACTCTAAACGATTATTTTTATCAATCGAAATATAATTATATCACAACCGCCTGATAGATATGTCTATACATACATACGTACTTACGCACATATATTTTATGTATAATTATCTTATGCATACCCTCATGCATACATGCATCTATTCTTCCACCCAAGTACCAAATCAACAACCCACCTATACATACATACATACATACATACATACATACATACCTAAATACACGCATACATACATATGTGCATACGTGCATATTTATATACATGCATGTTGCATACTTACATGCATGCTGCATACTCACATTCATGCATACATATATGCATGCTTGAATTGAAACTACTGCAGAAAGCTGGAGTATTTTTTTAAGAAAAAAATGCTATCTGCTCAATCATTTCGTTCCAAATTCAGTCAATTAGTGTCGTCTTTAGAAAATTGCTACTTCATTGCTTGAACCTGAACGTCAACTCCAAGTTGAATAGTGTCTGAATTAGTCATTGATGATAAAGAAAATAATATAATAAAATAAACCAGATTAAAATAAACATAAAATGATATATATGTATATATGAAATGAATTTGAATTCATCGTAAAACTTCTAATGCCAATTATCATTAGAAGAAGTTAAGCAGCACTACATGTGAGTGGAAAAGATAGTATTAATCCTTGCTTATGTTTAATTTATTGATTCTAGAAGAACCTACTTGAACTGGGTTCGTCTTATGTTATATGATGCTAAACATTCGATTTGACGAATTATTTCTGATCAATGGATTATGGATTCATAACGGAAAGACAGCGAGACTAATTTGTAAGTCTCACAGACATAAGCACGGAGTAACACTCACATATACATAAACGCTTCATACACACATACACATTCGTAAGTGCGTACATGTGTATATACATACATATATAGATGTATGTTTACACACACACACACACACACACACATACACACACACGCACACACACTTGTATATATAAGACAGAAAACAAATGAAGAAAATCAATGCAATATAGTAATGTTATGATTTTTATCAACTCTTGTGTACTGAGACATAAAGTTCAACTTTGCTGGAATTTTGGAATTCGAAATTGGAAGGTAAATGTACGGTGCTTTCAGAGTATTTAGCTGGGTACCGTCAAGTTGCTACTCTCAGTTCTCAAAATTCTTTTTTTAGAACGGAAAATGCTGATATTCTTCATGCAAAAGAATGAAATTTTATGAATTATGTATTGTCTGCGCTTTTACAACGGGCGCTTTTGTAAAAGCAGTTCGTCAAAAGTGAGACAATTACTAGATAAAAATATGACAACAGACTTCTTGTGTTGTTTATGTTCTGAAAGAGTATTCATTTAAATACTCTGTAAACTACGGCTCAACGACGTGCTTCTATATGCGATGTCGCATTCCAATATTTTTCGTTTCCCTTAGTAAACAATAAAAATCGGCATAAAAAATTGAGAAAATGTTCGTTTTGCTAGTAAGTAGTCTCATATGATTTAATGTTTCATTAAGATAGACAAAAACCTCTCTGAAATGTTTTTACCTCATAAAAAACACGAAGAATTTCCCAAACTGCGAAAGTTTTCACACCAGAAGAGACATTAATAATGATTTTGTTACTGTACAGTTTGCAATAATGATCAATTGTGAGAAAGACGGGAGTAACAAAGATATATAATTGTCTGCTGGGGAAAGCAAGTAGATTGGCTGGTGTCACATATAATGGAGAATTGTGAAGTCACAGCCACATAATTCATCCATCCTAAAACATTTTTCACCAGCAAACTGCATGCCAACTAATTCATTTGCATAATGATTTTTTCGTCTTTTTCGGTGTATCAAGTGAATTTTATTTTCGTTGGTATTATAAGGGACAAACAGTGTTATCTTAGTTATAGGAATTAAATCTCAAAGTGCTCAACACCCAAGAGTTCGAGAATCTGCCACTTCTTGCACTATGACGCCTTTATCAATAGTACCCATATATATAAATATATAAATATATATAAGGTGCTGCGAAAGAAAAACCGAAAATTAACTTGAAATGACTCATCATTAAATAAGACTAAAGATTAGAAGATAAAATATTATGGAATGCAGGAAGTATTGTGCATTATATGCTTTGGGGTATTGCAGTGTTACAGATATATAATGCATGTAAGATTGGTCAAACAAATCTTGCCCCAATATTCTTACAGAGCAAGAAAACAAGGCATGAGAAATATTGGTTTCAAATTTTGGCAGAACGTCAGCAATTTCAGAGGAAGGGGTAAGTCGATTACACCGACTCTAGTGCTTAACTTGTAGCTATTTTCTCGATCTCGAAAGGATGAAATCAGTGAGATTTGAAATCAGGACGCAATAAATAACAAAATGCTGCTAAGCATATCGCCCGGCGTGCTGACGATTCTGCTGGTTCGCTGCCTTAGTCATGAGAAATATTAAAGCTTGAAACAGAATATTTTATTACAAGAGAGAAATGTAAACAAGCATAAATTTTCATACTGAAGCTGAGAACGAAGATAGTTTGGCAGTAGCTTCTTTATTCATTTACAAAGAAAACCAGTAATTGATGGTGAATTAATTAAATCTTCCGGGATAGACCTAATTAAAGAAATGTAGCAATATCTAAAGAAATATAAGAAAATTATACTAATTTTAAATATTAATCTTTCTTATTTTAAACAATATTTATTAGATGGTTTGATGGTGCAAATCTCATCCTGTGCACCATCCTGTGCAATCGACCAATTAAGTTGATTTCAATGGTTTGGTCTGGCTCTTTTTGAATCAGCAGATGTGTCTGACAATTTAATGCTGCTATTGTTCTTTGATGAAATCACTGCTAAGCTGAAAGTGAGTGTGGAAAATGGCTTAAATGGACAACATGCATAGAAAAGCTATTGGTGAAAACAAGTTGAAAGGAATGGAGCAAACCTTACTAATCTGGTTTGGAAACAACTGGAACAAGCATCACTGGATAAGTCTACAAAGGTTCTTGTAGCATAGGAGGCACGAAATCTATAAAATTATACTGTGCCATTCACCACCAAGAACGTTGCGGAAAAATTTCGATGTGACGTGTGATAAAACCAGTTGTTTAAGAGTGAATTTTATTTAAATGCATCTCCTTAATCACTGCCTATTCGAAACAGTTTGGGAGGATAATAACTGAAAATAGAGATTCTATAAGATGGCTAAGTTGCAGCTGTTATCTTGCGGTGTATTTTAACTCCGGGCACAGAACGACATTTTTTAAAGTGAGAAATCTCGTGTCCAACTTCTAAATGTAGACTTACGCATCTTAACAAGTTCAAACTTAAATTAGGAGACATAAGTTAGGGGATATATGACGTATTCTTTGGGAAAGATTTTTGACAGATACTTAACATTTTCTCACCACCATCTAAGGATAATTATCTTCAGCTACTTTTGCTACAGCCATAAAGCAGTAAATACGCACACTCTTTTCAAATTTGCTCAAGATCTTCTCCTTAGTCTAAAGCTAAAATATTAACAGCATTTTTCAAAGCATTACCAAATTTCGAAATTTACATGACTACATTATCGAAGATCTTCTATCAGATATTGAGTTGGAATATACTAATCTTCAGACAAATTATGTACCTAAAACGGTAAAAGTGAAAATTTGTTTGACTTTCACAAGTCATGAAAGACGAGATGCTTCTATAAAATTGTTTGCTCAGGGATAGATTTCAGAACAGGGTGCTACCTTTTAATCTTAAAATATATAAAATTTGATTAAAAAAATTTCAGACTTTGTCCCTCTCCTAGAACAAGAATTTCATACTTTTTATTGATTGATATTGTCTGAAAGTTTCTGAAAATATAGGTACTCCTTTGAAAAAGAACCTTAACGTAACTTTAACTAAGACTCTTTCTGTAGCTATGTATCATCATGAAATTTTAATTCGCATTGGCATGCAAAACATAAATGTTCCAATCTGGCCTATCTGCAGAAAATTTGACGTCTCCTCTTCTATGTGGCCTCACGAACCTCTACAAATAGTAAACCAACTTTACTGCAAAAGACACTCTATATGCTCTTCACAAAACGACATATTGGACTCTAGAAAAATAAGCTTGAATCGTGACGGAAATGTACAAGTATTTTCTGGCGTTAAGCTATAAGACAATAGTTTTGAAGCTTCTAATTTTATTAGACTGTGTTAAAATACTTCATTTAGTTTGTGTTGATATATTTAATTCAGGAAGGATTAACAATCTAAGTAGAGAAACTATGCTGAAAAACAGAATATTAAGCTTGTGTTGATATTGTTTTGAAGAAATGCAGAACAATATTGAACAGGCTTTTATACTATGAGAACTCGTAAAGCATAAATTCCGCTGAGCTTTATGAATTTGTGAGGACATTATCACAAAACAGATGTACTAAATTGTACAGCTGCTGGCGAAGTATAGTTTTCTAACATTTCTTGCATTTATTATATTAACACTGACTTGACTATCGTAATTTATTCTGAGAACATCTGAAGTTTTCACACACGTTTGCGTTGAATATAACAGTGGAGTGTACTGGTCTGAATATTAACTTTGGAGGTGAAATGTTTGAATTGGAAATCTTCACAGTTGACGTTTTTGGTATTTTTTAGGAATTGTGTGGTGTGTAATCAGCACAAGTTGGTCTAACAAGCGTTAGAATTCTTAAGTATATCTTCTTCCAGATTCGAAATTATGGTAGTTTCGCAGTTTTGCTATCAGTAGAAGAAAATGTCAGTCAATGTAATAATCCCTTCAAGTACTAGTTGCTTTAAGTGTATGTTTATATTTTTCTAGGTTATTGGGTCTTTTATGTCATTTCTAATCGAATCTGAAAAGGAAAAATGTTGAGGTTTTATTATTGATGGATGGTGTTTATGAACTTCTTATGATTTTGTTATGTTTATGAGACATTAAATAAGAGAGTTCATCTGCTTTTTGAGTTCATCCTTTATTGCCACTTCAGGTGTAGTGTAAGAGCTTTGTTGATAAGGCTGATGATTACCTATAGCATTATATTGTTTGCACAGAGTTGTATGTTGGATTAAAATATTTACTTGTGTCCAGCTATAATAACGTACATTTCATTGTTTCTTGTTATTTGTTTGTTACCCGAGGCAGCATGTGTGATGCTCTTTTGTGGTAGATTTTTTCTTCATCTACAGGTTATCCTTAATCTTTAATCTAGTACTCATGTCCCTATCATCATTTATTCAGACTTAGTGTTCGATAACATCAGTTGAATTAACATTTTAATTCTTCGGAAGTGATTGTAAAGGTAGGTCATCTTTTATTCATCCTCATCATAACACTATCTAGATGCCCACTTATATGTTGTGTGTTTTTCTGTGGTATATATTAAAGAGAAAGTTTGAATGCTGGAGCTGGTTACGCGTTATTTGAAGCTAGATACACTGATGACTTTTATCCTTCTATCGTTCTGTTTTATGTTGGAATATGGCCTCAGTACTTCTATTACTATCAGTGTTTGTCCACTTTTTGCCAGTTGTGTCTTTTCAACGTTGGACCTATATTAAACGTTCCTTACACGCGTGCATGTCTTTCAGATACATTGTAGCCAGGATAACATTGTTGTCGTGTCACTGCCATTTAAAGACAGAAAGATGGATTTCAAATATATTTGACTAGTAATATTTACAGGTACATGCATCACTGGTTCCTTCTCTCTCTCTCTCTGTATATATATATATATATATATATATATATATATACATGCATCAGTGGTTCCTTTTCTCTCTCTCTCTCTCTCTCTCTCTCTATCTCTCTTTCTTTCTCTCTCTCTCTCTCTCTCTCTCTCTCTCTCTCTCTATATATATATATATATATATATATATATATATATATATATATATAATATATGATTAATAAATTCAAAAAGGGATAAAACTCATTTACAAGAATTTTATCAAGAAGCCAGTGTGTAAAAAAATTCATAAGGGAAATTTCTATTCCCAAGAATATAATTATTCGTTTATATTTATATAATGGGCATTACTACAGAAAAATAATAATGCCACACACTGGACTTCTCAAAATAACCACATTTAGTACCGAATGCGAGGAAAAACAACCAACAGAAGACGACCAACTTTCTTTTAAATAACTCAACTATGTATCGACTGATTTCGCGATTACTAGAATGAATCTAGATTTCGCTCATCAGCATAGTATTGTTCCAAAAATATATATAAATAAAAAGAATTCTCACCTCACCAAACACGAACACACTACGTATCCGACAGAGTAAAGGAAATGATGTTTATCAGTATACATCTTCATCAAAGAAGCGGGAATACTTCCGGGTTGCTTTTGGGTACACGTGTGGCGACAGGAATAAAAATTCAGCATTGAATATATTCCGTGTATATATTTGATTAATAAATTCAAAAAGGGATAAAACTGTTTTACAAGAATTTTATCAAGAAGCCGGTGTGTAAAAAATATCATAAGGGACATTTCTATTCCCCGGAAGTATTCCCGCTTCTTTGATGAAGATGTATACAGATAAACTTCATTCCCTTTACTCTGTCGGATACGTAGTGTGTTCGTTTTTGGTGAGGTGAGAATTCTGTTTATTTATATATATTTTTGGAACAATACTATGCTGATGAGCGAAATCTAGATTCATTCTAGTAATCGCGAAATCGGTCGATACATGGTTGAGTTATTTAAAAGAAAGTTGGCCGTCTTCTGTTGGTTGTTTTTCCTCGCATTCGGTACTAAATGTGGTTATTTTGAGAAGTTCAGTGTGTGACATTATTATTTTTCTGTAGTAATGCCCATTATATAAATATAAACGAATATATATATAATATATATATAATAAATATATATAAATACACATTATGTACAGGACATTATCAACGAGTGAAAAATACGTAAACACACGAGAGAAAAGTACAAGATAAAATACCAAAAGAAGATAATTCGCTCATCAGTTGTCGGCTGTTTATTACTAACCAATTCGTGCTTTTAACGACAAGATAAGAATATTTCATAACACAGTACCATCCAAACATTCTTAAAGTATCAAATTCGTGGTACGCCAACTTTATTGTTCGAAGCCCTAACTCTCCAAAAATTTAATACTTTTAAAGTTACTGGATGCTGCTGTCTAATGAAGTATTCCTATCTTGTCGCTAAAAGCACGAAATGGGTAGTAATAAACCGTCGACAACTGATGAGCGAATTATCTTCTTTTGGAATTTTGTCCTGTACTTTTCTCTCGTGTGTCTACGCATTTTTCACTCGTTGATGTCCAGTACTTAATGCGTATTTTTTTTATTTATTGATAATTGAACGCCACACAGCCTTGTAGAAGAAAGTTCTTATATATATATATATATATATATATATATATATATATATATATATACACATTCGATTAGAGAACATGTTAACGATGTGAATCCAAGGTTTAATAACCATTATATCCAAGGTTTAATAACTGTTATATCCAAGGTTTAATACCCATTATTAAATACTAGGTTTAATACGTAGTAGTTTTGGGGAATGAAATCCCCTTAAAACAATAAGTATATATTAAGCATATAGTTTATATCCAGTTAAAAGAAGACAAGAAAAGAAAATGGAGATAAGGAAGGTAATAATTGTTCATCTTCTCTTCTCACAGTCGTTTCAATTAATGCTGAATAATTTAATTACAAATTTGTACATTAAATTTACCTTTATGTGACATGAGTATAATTTCATCGGAGAAAAATATGTACCTTTGGATGTTATATGTGGAACTATGAAATTATTGTAGCAGACTGAAATGAACTGATAGTTCTGCATTTCTACTGAAATGAACTGATAGGTTCACATATAACATCTAATGGTACATCTTTTTTCTTCTCTGATTTATGTCACATAAATGTAAATTTGTAATTTTGTAATTAAATTATTGAATATTAATTGAAACGGCTGTAAGAAGCAAAGACGACCAATTTGTTAATAATCAATAATTATTAACTTCCTTGTGTCCATTTTCGTTTCTTCTTTTAAATGGATATAAATTATATGGTTATATATATATATATATATATATATATATATATATATATATATATATATATATATATATATATATATATATATATATATATATATATATTGTCTTGGCATCGCTTCGTTGACGAAGATTAGAAAGGCTGTTGTCCACGTCGTCAGCACGCTCGTTTGTGGCTGAAAAGGCCGATATGGGATCGACATATCCGATTGCAGTGATGACAGAAGTACGGTTGTTCAGGGTCTAATGATGCAGCTGAATTATGTTTTCGCCTCTGATATTTGTCTTCAAGAACGGCTCTGCGTTTTATCTCAAAGGAGGAAACAACATCGCTCATGGTATGGCACCAAGCAACGCAATCAGCTACTATAGTGGACAACTCACGATAATCAATGTCATAAACGCTAAGGAACTGCTTCAGGCAGTCCTTGTAACGCTTCCTTGGCGCTCTCCTCTTGCGGTGGTCTGTGGTGAGCTCACCGTACATGATCTTGGGTAGGCGGTGGTCTTTGATCATGTTAACGTGCCATGCCCAATGCAGTTGTGTCTCAAGTAAAATGGCTTCCAGGCTAGTGACATTTGTTCGCTCGAGGAGGACCTTAGTGTTGGTAATGTAATCGTTCCAGTAAATGTTGAGGATAGTACGGAGGCACAGTTGGTGAAAACTTCAAGGAGCCGCAGATGATAATAGTAGGGGATCCAGAACTCAGAGCCGTATAGAAGCGTCATGAGAACGACGGCCTTGTAGACGCTGACTTTTGTGCTGATCTTAAGATGCTTGTTGCTCCACACACGCTTGTACATTCTGCCAAATGCTTTGTTTGCCTTTGCGAGTCCGTTGTCAATTTCTTTGTTGATACTTGCATCTGATGAGATAGTACATCCAAGATAACCGAACTGCTGTACCGACCTCAGTTCTGTTTCGGCTATGGAGATGTGGGGCGGGCTGTAATGGTGTAGGAATTTAGTCTTTTTCAAGCTTACTTCTAGCCCGAAGAGTTGGGTAGCCTCTGCAAAGCAGGATGTGACGCACTGCAGGGCTCTTTCGGTGTGTGCAACAAGTACGGCATCATCTGTAAAGAATCAGTTGCTCTTGGATCTTGATGTGAGCCTGTAGGTTGATGTGAGGCTGGAGGTTGAAAAGACTGCCGTTCAGACGGTACGTGATGTAATCGCCGTCTTCAGCGCCGAGGTCTGCAGTCGCCTGCTTCAGCATCATGCTGAAGAAAGACAATGTGGTTTCAGAGCCAATAGAGGCACAACAGATATGGTTTTTGTTCTCAAGCAGGTCCAAGAGAATTGCCGGGTGCAAAGGAAACCACTTTATGTAGCATTAGTCATTCTGATGAAAGCTTTCGACACTGTGAGCAGGAAAAGTCTGTGGCAGATCCTAACCAATATATTATATATGTATGTGTGTGTGTGTGTGTGTGTATGTGTGTGTGTGTGTATGCATGTATGTATGTATGTATGTATTTGCACGCATATATACCTATATGTATGTATATATGTATAGGCCAACTTTTATCACACAGTTCTCACCTGAATTTATGGAATATATGAAAACTGGTAATTGACGATATAACTGTTTATTCTCTTAATTTAGCAATACAATGTCATATTATGGATTAGTTGGTGTTGGTTTTTGAAAAAAAATTATTTAATCTAATATATTCCGAATACATATTTAGCTACAGAGTGTAGGGACTACATTACATGAAATATATTTTCCCTGTGGTTCCTTTTAAGGAAGTGCTTTATTACCTGCGAGAATTCGATTTTGAGGTTATAGAGATATTAATTACGTTACTTCCTATAAACTTATAATTTTGCTATAATAGAAGATGACAGCAACCACTTAGGATCATTTAACACAATTAGTGTTTATTTCTATGTTTAAGGGAATATACATATTCTATGAAGAAAATTGATAATTTTTGTTCTTAAACTGGGTGTATGTCAACGCATAGTTATACTTACATTTGAATGTTAAACGCTGACCATTTTGATATATAGGTGTTCTATTCTTATGTTATATATGTTGTATTCAGACTCAGTATAAATCTACGGTGCTTTAAAATTGCTCTAAAACAAATATAGAATTCTTAATATGAAATAAACTCAAACATTTTGAGAAACTAGCATTTGCTACTCTAAAATATATAAGAAAGGTCAAAAACCTACTAAAGAGATTATATTTATATATATTCTTTGTAAGTATATACATACATACATACATACATACACACACACACACACACACACATATATATATATATATATATATATATATATATATATATATATATATATATATATATATATAAGCGAATCTTATTCTTTGATATGCTATTTACAGTAATTTTAATGCCAGTGGCTTTCTTGTTGAAATTTAGTGTATATATAATTCGACAGGAGGCTTTTATTTTATTTAGGGTTCTAAAATAAGACAAATACAAAGTTTTCCAAAAATTATTCCATTAGATAGTTGTTCGGTTTTTCATTTTCTGTTTAAACTTCATTACCAATTATTTGTCGTGTTAATGTTTCTGCATAAATATTACTTGTGATTGGTAATATACATTTATGTGAAAAATAAAGCTGCCAAATGCATATATAAATATTTCCAATGACTGATATATAATTCCTGGTGTAAATGGATTTGTGAATAGGAATACACATGTAACTTAAATTAAGGGAGATGTTTATTATTACTAATAGGTGATACGTCATAAACATACGAATACACTTATGTCATGTTTCACATTAATGTTTGTCTTCGATTTTTCTCTCGAGGAGAGGGTAAACTGCTACTGAGATAGCTAATTGTTAACAGAGTTTAAATAGATACGTGTAGGAATGAAATGAAAATTTCTTGAATTCTGCAGACACATTTATGATAGCAGCCTGTTAAACGTGTGAAATGAGATTTAAAATATATATATATATCAGTTATTCATAAACCTTATACTACATGTGATTATATACTGCGCGAAATTCTAATAAAAATATAGTAACCATAAAACCGATAGATAATACATAGTACATTGTTGTAAGCTTAAGTTAGCAGTTAATAAAACAGATTTGAAGCTATAGCATGGAAAAACACGATGCTTTTCAAGTGATTATGATAATGAAGATAGAATCCAAGTGTTAAAGGAATGCCTGATTTTTGATACGAGTTACATCTCTTAGAAAGGGACTGAGCCCAAAAAGATGAATGTGTATCTGTCTTTCACAGAAGCCACGTATATTTTATCTAATACAAAATCTTCCAGAGAATATACTCAAATAAACCGAAAATTCAGTAACCACTTTACGTTGCTATTTCACTCATATAACCTATATAAGCTCAATATTGAAGACCTTATATTGAATAAGAATAATTTCATTTGCTTCGATTGAAATGTGCATAAACAAATTGCCTAACAACGACACTCGATTATTGTATTTCTATATTTGTTACCATGAGCAAACATCACCTACAGTGTTGTGAATGTTGCTTTCAGACAATGCTTACATTGTGTGCATCTAAGATTTGTTATTTGCTTCACTTTTAGTATTTGCTCATTTTGTAATGCAAAGAGATACACATTCTGTCAACTGTATTTCTACTGTCAAAGTATCTGCTCATGTTTTAAATTCGACTATAGGATGTTAAACAAATTTTAGATAATTTTCCATAATGTTCTTGCTGATGTTGTTGTTGTTGTTATTATTATTATTATTATTATTATTATTATTATTATTATTATTATTATTATTATTATTATTATTATTATTATTATTATTATCATTCAGTAGTTTTAATTTTTATAGCGTGCTTTCACTTCACTACCGAGTGCAGCTCTGTGTGCCTTGTGTATGTGCTGTGGTTTGCTGTGATGTTCTTATGGTTACTGTATTGAAAGTGTTTTGCGTAGGATGTGTGCAGTGTCCAGTAGTGTAATTTTCTGTATGTTATATATATATGGAAGTCCTAGTGTTTTTGTTATGTATTTGTCTGAATTTGATTGAATTTTCCGGTGGAATGCCTTTTCTGAGTTGAGGCCCCAAATTATTGCTATGGCATGCTTTCTCATTTGCATGTTTTGAAGCACCGAGATTACATACTGGGTTAATACCCTCATCCTGTATTGTTATAACATTTCCTTACTTGATTTTTGCATTTCTGTAATCTTGCGCGCGTCAAAATATTTGTAACCTATTTGTATTTTCTACTTCCCTGGCTATGAATATTACATTAGTTTCTATATTATTTTGCTTAGCCGCTGGTAAAACAGTTATTATTTTATAGGTTGTTGGTTTAGCTTAGAGTGAAATTTTTGTGTTTTTGTTTAACAAAATTGCTGTCGTTATTTATATGACGACGGATTATATGATTTACTAATTTAGTGGAAGTGATTTTAGTTACATTTTTGTTGTTATTTTTTTTATACTATTGTAATTACACTGGTCAACACGATTTTTGGTGCCAAGAAACAAAACACGTCTTTTAGCTAATTTGATGGTGCTGATTCCAAAAATGACCTTAGTATTTCGTGGTTAGCTACCGTTTTACTTTACTGAAACTGCACATTTTTGTAAAATAGATCAATTTACGATCTTGGCCGATCGCGAAATTTAGTTAAAAAAGGTAGTAGAAACGCATGAATTTTCAGGCCGATCAGTTTATGTCAGCCACCTGAAATAAACTATTTTTATAAGAATAGAAGTGTTTCTGAGTCAAAACATTTAAAATAGAAGTGCCGATCTTTTCCAATTTATTGCCAAAATTTTAATTAACTGATAAACTTTATCAGTAATACACTTTAGTAAACCTGATAATTAAGGTGACATCGAAACAATGAAGCCCTAAAATCTTCTGTTTGATATTTATAAATTCATCCCATCACTTTTATCCCTTCAATATGGAAGGAAACCAAGCACATTAAGAGCTTTTGTTTTCACAATTAGAAAAAAAAAACTCCAACTAAAACATCCTAATTGAATGCAGCTAATCAGTTGCACACGATGAACACCATGAAAATGGTTTCACCATAACATCTGCTCTCCACCCGGGATTACGAAGATACAGAGCAGAATCAGTGTAACGACTCTTTCTGTCTTTTGTTATTGACAGTTTTACGAGTTTTTCCGTAGGACATTGGGAAAGATCAAATTACCTAAATGTGAACACGCAAAGTATAACCAACTCATGTTCTTTCTTAATCATAGAGATAGATATCAAATGACATGGCTTCAACGAGAGGATTCAAAAATGATCCCAACTTATTTTGGTATACATGCGGCGAGTTCACAGCGAAAGCCAACAGGAAACCGATATCTGACTTTTACAAGAAAGCCTATCGTGCTTACCTTTACGTCGAGCTTGGTAATCAGTACAAATCATGGCAACTCACATTGTTTCCAATACATGTTTGGAACACATGAGACAGTAGACTTCAGGTACCCGAAATTTGCTGAGATTCGCTATTCCTATGATCTGGCGTGAGCCAAAGAATCACTCTGACGAATGTTACTTCTGCTCAGTCAGTGTAGCGGGACTGACTATCGACTATGCCAGTCTTCATTCCGCTATTCGACCAGTGCCGCATTCAGATGATTTGCCAAACCCAGTTTTTTCAGGAAAATGTGTTGAAACTTGTTGAAAGTGACGAGTCTGATACTGATGTAAATGAGAGACACAGCAAAAACGATCCTATGAGCTGAATGATTTGGTTCGAGACTTAAATCTAAGCAAAGAATCAGCAGAGCTTATTAGCAAAAAGCACAAAGGTTACATTCTATCAGAATAGAGATGCTGCATTTCTACCATTCTTTAATGAGAACACGGATCGTGTTCATTGCAATGACGTTGAGAGCGTTCTTCTTCGACTAGGCGTTTTTCTTGTTGATTTCATAACACATTGAGAAACTGTTTATTTCCATGCTTGTTTGCTGCACTTTCTCTTTGTGTTTGTATGTTCATACAGAAATTTTCAGGATGTCCTCAATTTTCGAACATGGCCACTGAGATTTCGGCATACAGATTATTTGTCATATTTTGTTGAAACTGTAGTCTGCACCTTTTTTCAGTAGGTCTACTATGATATAGTTTGCATGTTTAAGTATTGATACAATTTTTTCGATCATGATTACATGGGAATATCGCTCATTGATATGAATTTTTAAATATTTTAATTCGTTTTATCCTATGTAAACATCTCTAAAAATAATAGTTCTCTTCCGCTCACCAAAGTTAATTCGCAAACGGATAACCGTTTACGAAACCTAAGTGTTGCAAGCAAAACCTTAATGACGGTGCTCCAGCATGTCCACAGCCGTTTCACTTAAACCAGTAAAAGCTTAGTCTTCATGGATTCATTGCCAATTCAGCTATGGTCATAGTTTTGTTGATGCCATTCTACTTCGATTTTCTTTTAGTTTATATTTTGTAGAGTACTGTGATTTGAATTTTCTTGTTTCAGTACTTGTTTTACTCTGAATATTCTGGCGGTTACATTCCAGTTTTATGTTGTAGACCTTTATTGTTTTTATGGTTTGATTTTCCTCATCCGTTAATTTGGTGCTTGACTGTTATTTGTTTATATATTTTATTATGTATTCTTACATTTTGTTGCAAAATTTTCACACGCATCTAATATCGAATCAATGAGAACGAGATATTAGTATCCATATCAACTCATTTGTATTCTATATGTTAGCGAAGATATGGCATATTTTATAACTAGATAAGGTATTAAAAATCTTACACATAGCCATATATGTTTAAAGCTTTATAAGACTCACTGATATATATAAATTTTGCAAATATTATCTATCTTTCCTCTATCAATCAGTCTATGAATCAATATTTCTTTATAAGTATATGCCATGAGTCATTCTTCCAATTTTTTTTTCGAATGTGTGTACGTCCATTAGTGTGTATAATGTAAAGTAGACATAGGATAGTACGTTTTGAAGGATACATGGATCTGATGATAAATTTCCATACAAATATCATAAAATTTGCTATTTTAGCTGTTAATCACACCTCAAAAGTTCTCTAATGATCATCTATTTCATCGTATACAGGGTGTCCACAAAGTCTGGGTACATGGAGTAAATAAAATCATAACATAAACAATGAAATATACGAAATAGTAATTTCTTAAAGTATGTGTTAATCCCCATGTACCCAGACTTTGTGGACACCCTGTAGAAGAATTTATGTCGTTTTGAAAGGGACAGTCTTTTGAAGAGAAAATCTTCTGAGAATCGCAAGGTTTCTGGTACATCCATCACTTAGTGCTTCATCAGTAATATTTGTTTCTATTCGTGATGTAAAATGAGCAATGACATGTAGAAAAAAGATGATTCAGCATAAAATCTAGAATGGATTAAGAAAGAAAGCAAAGAGATTGAGAATACAAAATAAGTAGACAAACTGAAGGGAAGAAAAAAAATTGCGACTAGAAATAAACACTTAAATTAATAAATAAAGCAAACAAAAATGTTTATTTGACAATGAATAAAATTCTTATGTTCTAAAGGTACTGGAAAGCAAAATTGCGGTAGCCGTGACGTCCCAAATGGCTTGGAAATATGAAAAAAAAGGAAATAGTAGAGAAATGAAAAAAAAAAGCACGACTTGGCTATATTGGTTTATATTTTCCATAAAACTACAAATACTTTTGTAAAGACTAAATAATCATATAAATTGAAAGGAAGTTCCTGGCAATTATATTTGCAGTTGACGCAAGTTACTTTCTGACTTTATAGTGTCAATAGAATAAAAAACTAATCATGAATAAGATTGAAAATAATAAACTTCGGCCTTTCCCATTACAAACTGTTATTGTTGCGTCTAGTTATAAGAAATCAATTCTTAAAAACATAAAGCTATCAACCAGGAATAATCGCTATTATTGTAAGAAGCAACACTTTAGAATTTATAGTGTGCAAGGATTATAATGGATTACTATAATGAAAATGTACTTTTAATTCTGTAGGCCTATAAAATAAACTGTTTCAAAGCACTTGACCTGACTTCAGTTTTCAGTTTCTAAAGAAGCTCGTTACATCCTCATTCTTTATCACCTTTGTGTGCTAGCATCATATCAAAAAATAACCCTGGCGTCATTTTTAATTCAGATGTTCCATAGAATATTAAATCCACATTTCTCTCTTACTTCTACTTTCTTTGTTTGAAGAAAATAGCATTTCTGTAATTTTTCTTTTATCACAAATAATAAGGTTTTCTACTATCACATTTCTTTCACATAGAATGACGACAATATTCACGAAATATAACTGACTTGCAAGTGTACTTTTTATTAATTCAAACTTGCAGCTGATAATTAAAATGTGCAGGTAATTAGGAAATGTAAACACACTCAGGTTTAGATGGATGCGTATTACTTAATTCTAAAATGTTTCTAATAGAAAGCATAAAAAAGGAGATTGAATTGACATCAAAACACGACTTCTGTTCAGCAGAACATCATTCAAACTGGAAATGATTTAGTACAATAGTTGTGTGGGAGTTGCGCAAATGTTGTGAATGTAAACTGCAAGTAGACTGAACTGAAATAATTTTCTTCAAAGAATAGTGAGATTCTGTTGAAAGAAATGTTCTATATGCATTGTTCAAAAGAAAGGAGAATTTTCGTTGAATGATTTAATTTAGTCGTCTAACATGATTTCTGAATAGTACAGTCTATTCGAGTCCTCTTTCAAGTAAGTCACCGTAAATTACACGTTCTTACATTCGTCTGAATTGGTTGCTCTCTCTCTGGTATTCGCGTGTAGCAACGTACATACACACACACACATACACGCACTCACACACACATACACACACATACACACATTCACACACACATACCACCCACAGAGAAATATAGAGGCACAAACACACATACACAAACACACAAATTAGCAGATAAACATGAATGTATGTTAACATGTACATACACACATACTTGTATAAATACATATACATATATACATGTACGCATACATACATGTATGCATACATACATGTATGCATACATACATGTATGCATACATACATGCAAACCTACACAACGACCATCGATCCAAAACCCCACAAAGACAAACACACAGACAGCGAGACAAACAAGACACACACAACCAACAACCTATAACACTTGGAGAGAACAAACAGAATATGAACAACCACCAACACATAACGCTGGACATCCAAAATGGATACACACATGGAGCATCAACCTCATGCGCCCCCACAAATTTGCAAGATGGATAGAAAACAACCACCACTATCAAAACAATACAAACACACAATATGTATCATTCAACTACCCACTAGGAAACCTGAACCCCAGGAATGGAAATTGACCCAACAAACACGGATGAGAAGAAAACAACTACCACAGACAAAACGACACATACAGACCATATAGACCACCCCTACCTCTACAAGAAAATCTAAAACCTGAAAATGTAATTTAGAGACAACACAAACCTATTTTTAGGGAAAGGATACTTCAACCATACTCCAGACCCAACACGCCAAAATTTCCGAATGAACACACGAAACACATAGACCCCAAAATAATAAACCTATCTAAAAGAGAACTTAACGAAAGTGAAATGAACCTACTACTAAAAGGCCTCAAATTTACACCCATACCTATTCCAAATCTCAGAGAACACAAAACTGATATAGACAAATTTAGCCGCCGCCTCCGCCTCCGCCATATGGAATTCTTTGAAAATAAGGAAAGAGAAGATAACTCAATCATAAGAAAATAATCCCATTTCACCCTTTATCGGGGAAGTGACAAACACCTAAACGCATACATCTTCAAATTCCCTCTCAACACACATAAATGCAAACAGAACCTCCGCAGAGGAGAAAAAGCCTTACAAAAACTAAAAAACGACAAGTCGATCATTCTAAAAGAAGCTGACAAATGTGGAGCAATAGTAATTATGGATACAGATTGCTAAAATGAAAAGATACTGGCAATACTTAACAACCAGACATACTAGAAAGAGGAATCAACACAACCAGGGAAAGCAACATTAAAAAAATTGGAACATTAGTCAATGAATACCAGGACTCCTTTACAGACAAGGGAAAAGACTACCAAAAATTCCATAAAGCTCGAGGCTGATATAAATATGATTTGAAATCCCTGTTCCACGGGTTTTCATTTGTCTAATGTAATTTATTCTTTATCAAAAAAAGTTATATTTAAAATTGGAATATCCATCACGCATCTAATAAGTTCTAAATTAAAATCTTTAGTATCAAATATTTCACTCGCTGGTAATGAATGAAAATAAACTTATAGGGATTACTTCTGTCTCATAACAGCAATATCTAACTTAGTAATTGATAAAATGAAGAAAGTATACTGGGTGAAATATGCATATACAGATATATGCTCATAACAGATATTTCAAAATCGTTGAACACAAATTACTGACTTGTATAGATTCAGAACTCGCGACGGTTTTAACAAAGGCATCGTAGCATATTATACTGTCTAAATTGCAGTTAAGGCATTTTCGAGAACCTTCTGCATTATCCTCCAAATTGTCAACAGTGTGGATTTCATGTGAAAGTAGAATATTGCTACTATGAGATATGCTATGTATAAGTTGCAAAAGTTATACTTTCGATAAAACTATGACCCATTTATCGGTCTCACCACGGACTTCGCTACTATAAAAACAAAATTTTTGTTAATTATTATGTACAACAGTAACAGCAGAACATTTGTAAAGTAATTTGTTGCATTTCAACGAAAGAATGATGAACTTTTTTAAAAAGACAGAAAATACAGATATTTCTTTTGGAAAGCAGTGTGTAGTTAAAAGGTTCGCTTTATTACTTTTTCGAAATGGGACTCTTTATAACATCACAAAACCGATTTTAATCCTAACACTTGCCCATACATTTTTAGCGTTTGTAACTCCTGAAGCTATTTTACTTGTACCATATACCATTTTTTGTATGTCATGATGTGGAAGTATTAAAGACAAAAATCAACGGTAACTGATATGAATATAAAGGAAAAATAAACTATTCCATAATTACAGGAAAACAAGAAAATACATTATCTTTGGCACCATGTTAATAAACGAGAAAATCAGCTTCAAATATGTAGCTTGAGGAAAGCTTAACAAGAACTCGTGCCTAAGGGGCTGTACAACCACTAATGCATGAATATATGAACATATATACAAACAGAGACATGTACGCACATGCACACACATATGCACACGCGTATATATATATATATATATATATATATATATATATATATATATATATATATGTGTGTGTGTGTGTGTGCGTGTGCACACATATATCTGCTGGAATTTCCTGTGCATTTACGTTATTGTGAACGGAGTTGACATTTTTGACATCAACCGCATATGGATTTCTTACAAATGCATCGGGAGTAAATTTCCTCCAGTCATAAAGTAATTCAACGTCACTTAACTTCATAACACCTCTCAAGTTCAACCTGATATATCCTTTCAGAATTCGATAGTCAGAATTAAGAATAAAAACACATAACGTAGGCTTTACAGCTTAAAGCACTATTTTACCATCGTTTCTTGATCAGAATGTTATCTAGTTGTGCTCTAATGTAATGTTATCTGTTGATGTAAACGTCAACAGTACACTTTTTCCCTTTGTGTATTGTTAACTGAAATTGACCATTTCACATTCAATTTCACAATCTATGAATGAACAAACCTATCTAATGAGAAATCAAGAAGATAACGATAAACGAAGACTAAATTGTAAGTAAATCCATAAACCTACCACTAAAATGTGTAAATTCACAAGAGCAAACGAAGAAATATTAGAATATGCGAAACTACCGGTTGCTTATCTTTAGGATAAAATGAATATATTCCAAAATGCTTAAAAAGAATTAACAGTCTTCTCTTACATGAATAACCATGCATAAAGTAATTAGAATAAATATCGTTAACAGAGAAAATAAAATTGAAAGCAATGATGACTAAATAAAAATGGAACACACCTCTAGCATACATGGATAATCACCAATATCGTAGACAAAGCGTTCATTTGTTTTGAAGAAAAATATTTCCTGGAGATACATGTAACTCTATAGAAATTCTGAAGAGTCTTATCAAGTCATTTGAATATTGCACAGCACCGAGTCCTTACAATATATAATTATACAAATAATTAGCAAAAATACAGCATGCGGCAAAAAACCGCCAATATTTACAGGTTCAGCAGAAATGGCCCAATAATTATCACAAATCGTGCACTCATCAAAACCATGATGATCGCTAAAAAAAAAAAAACGATGGGAAATAACCTACAAGAAACCGTTCCTACAGTCTGCTACCTTTGTAAGCGTACACCAATGGTTGGAGATGTTTCTGCTACATTCTGTAAATGACAATGTAACAAAAGTATGGTAAACAAGCACACTTGGATCCAGTACTTGATGTGCAATATAAACTTACACAAAGCCAATGATATAATGCTAATACCAAAGACAGGAAGTCTTGGATTTCTTAAATAGTACAAAGACTTCAGATAATTAGTTACTAGAGATAAATTCTTTAGCAAATTGTTATTTTTAAGAATACGTCTCCAATTATTAGTGAAAGTCAACCAGCATGGCTTTTGTTCAGGTAAACCAAAACTATCGTAAATTATCCCAATATTGAAAGTATCAAAAACCAAAACTTAATATTTATTATATTATTTGTAGATTTTAGAGAAATTTTCAATTCGATCCATCTAGTCAATCTGATATAGGCTAATCCAGGCTCCATCACTGATGCAATTAACATTGACTTCAAAGGTACCAGCATTCAGGTTATATTATTTGATGGTGATGGATATTTTTTTGAGATCAAGGCAACAGTATTACAATGTGCCTGTCTTATACTATTTCAATTCATCGTACTTTTCCTAATTAAACATTGCAGCATAAAATAATAAAGAAACATGCTACCAGCTAGGTTTCCAAAAACAGGCATCATTCTGAAAATCTTACTAGTGATGCAAATTATACAAATAAGATAGCTTTTACTATTAATAATATCAAGAAACTTAGACTACTACTTCACAAGCTGAGGAATCTGCAAAGAGATTTGACGTCAAAAAGATTAAACTGAATTTATGATTTTAAGTCAACCAAAAATCAGCACATTATATCATGTAATGTTGCAAACTTGAAATTACTGAATGAGTCTAAATACCTGTTATCGTGTATACAAAGCTCAAAAGGGAATAATGAAGTAAGAAATGACCAAGCACAGTCAGCAGTGAATTTGATATACAGAATATGAACGTTAAATCTAACTAATGACATTAAAATTATATACAATTTTTCAGAGCTACTGTAGAAGAAATCATATTGATATATGAAAACTGAGTGTTGGACACTCACTGAAGTACTAAAAAGTAGACTAAATAAATCACATACTAAAATTTTCGGCAGGGTAAAGAATGTTTCTTGAGAGGAGCACCTATCGAAATACATTATTGTGAACGGGAAAACCCTCACGTTTGTCTGACACTATTTGCGAAGAGATAATGAATGTATGTAAACAGATTAGTGGATGATATCCGGTTATACTCGACAAGATGTATCGCATGTATGTATGCATATAATATCATATTATATAAAATATAACATAATAATATAATATATATATATAATAACTTGTATAATTGAAAAGTTTCTTAGGCATAATATAAATACACGTGAGGAAGATTTTAACGGTTATTGTTGTTGGCACTCCGTCGCTTACGACGTCGAGGGTTCCAGTTGATCCGATCAACGGAACAACCTGCTCATGAAATTAACGTGCAACTGGCTAAGCACTCCACAGACACGTGTACCCTTAACGTAGTTCTCGGGGATATCTAGCGTGACACAGTGTGACAAGGCTGGCCCTTTGAAATACATGTACAACAGAAACAGGAAGTAGGAGTGAGAGAAAGTTGTGGTGAAAGAGTACAGCAGGGTTCGCCACCATCCCCTGCTAGAGCCTCGTGGAGCTTTAGGTGTTTTCGCTCAATAAACACTCACAACACCCGGTCTGGGAATCGAAACCGCGATCCTATGACCGTGAGTCCGCTGCCCTAACCAATGGGCCATTACGCCTCCACTTTTAACGGTTAATGTAAGCCATAAATTTCATTGTAAACATAAAGATTTTAAATTCAATGATTCTAACTGCAATATTCGCAAAGCAACACTGCAACGTCGCACCGATAGACTGTGCAATTAAAACGAGGTGCAATTCCATTACACTGAAGCAAAATTGATAGGAAATGTTACTATCATGTCCATTCTCTGCTGAATTCCCCTCCCACAAAAAATGGCGAATGATGTTAAAAGTAATATTCAAGAAATGACAAAGTTAAAAACAATGTAGTTGAGACACACAAGAATGACCACCATATTCATTACATATCAACGTAACTGTCCATGACTGAAATTACAGAACTGGGTGTACATCAGTGCCATTGGTGCGAACTCCTATAAAGTGAGAGTAGCACATCAACATCGTTTCAGCTTGAAAATAACTTCAAATGTTTGCAAACACTGTAGTATGGATTTAAGAAACGTACTTTCCCAAACATCTGCGAGAAACGCACATGAAAATAATGGGAAACATAAAATTTAAACATAATCGTGGTATTCAGTACACCTTATACAATCATGTATATTTTTTTAACAAGTACTGAATACATTTTCAGTTGACAGTACACTCGCCAATGATATGTGGTCAGCAATGAATAATATGATAAAACGACGTGGAACGCTATAGAACTTTCTATGTTGTCGCTTCTCCTGTTAGATATAACAACCAAATTTCCTTCAAACTTAAGGAAGCATTGCTAGATATAAGCTGCAAGAGAAATGTTTTCAATAAAAGACCCGCACTTATTTATTGATATCCCCCCGGTCGTCTGTTCTATAACGCACCGAGTGTTTTGCTAGTTTACAAGTACATATGTTACCTTAGAGACTATGTGAGGCATAAAATTCTACTTCTGTGAAGTAGTGAAATACGAATAAAAGGATACATTACATATTGTCTTCTTCATGCCGCTGTAACTACCGTGCGCTTCACTGCGACGCCCTAGGAATATCTTCTTTAATTTTGGTAGATGATCAGTTTCAGGCTGTGTGTCTTTGCCAGTAACATAAATGTGGTTGAGTTGTGTTCTTTATTCGGACGCAGAACCATCTAAAACATAACAAATGATATAACCTGTTGTTCAGCACTCTAGCTACAAAACAGATATTGGTGGAATTTGTCCATAAGCATCATCTTTGACCTTGATCTCAGGCCATGAGGTATTTTGAATCTCGTAAGAAACAGTGTATACTTAGCACCAAGACAATCTTGAAACATCTTGAGAGTGTAGCTTTTAAGGCATACAGCCCACTATAAACACCCCAAACAAAAAGTTAGGCTGATCTTGGCTGCAATTTCTTTTATCATAAATCAACTGATTTATGCTTCACATGGGAATAACTCACAATAACAAGCAATAGTAAAACGAAAATAAAAAGCACTGTAGTTATAAAACCAACTTTATGTTATTTGATCTCAGTAACCTATAATACTACAGTAAACGCATTAGTGTATGAAATTTGTCAAATTTTCTTCGGCCTCCACCCAACACCGTTTCACAAAAATACGATGGATGCATAGATGTCTAAAATATTTAATGCACTGTTGAGTAAGCTAATTGCTTTACAAGATTATTCTGTAACATTGTTATAAAATATCATGAATGATAAGCTGACTGAAATGTTGGCAGTCAATGAACATTAAACAATGATATATTTATCGAAGGTCTATAATATTTTAATTCATTCTTTGACACCTATACAACAGTTAAACAGACGAACTATATTCCGTGTCACTATAAACAAAAAGACTTTTACTACTTACACCCCCTCCACAAACACATGTATATATATATATATATATATATATATATATATATAGCAATGTTAATTCTCTAAATGAAGTATTAACAGTAACTGCACGATAAAGTGTAGTATATTGCCACTTAAGTGTGGCTGACCCCTAGGGGTGGATGTTAAAAGCAACAGTAACATCCACCCCTAGGGGTCAGCCACACTTAAGTAGCAATATACTACACTATATATATATATATACATAATATTTTGTTAACCCATATTCTACAAAAGTGACTCAATAATATGAGGTTACGTGCCTAATCATTTATTAAACCTATCACTTACTTTTATAGGCATTTTGGCATTAAACCGTACGTGTTTTAGTAAGTACTACAATATTGGCTTCAAATTTTGGCACAAGGCCAGAAATTTCAGGGTGAACCGATTACATTAACCCCAGTACCCGACATATTTTACTGAACCCGAAATGATGAACGGTAAAGTCTTCCTCGGCAGAATTTTAGTTCAGAACAAGACGGTCTAAATGTCACTAGATATTTTACCTGAGGTAATAACAATAAGCCAGCTCACCGCTTTTGTAATTACTGTAATATTACTAGCCACTGAAAGCTTCTGCGGTATATATATATATATATATATATATATATATATATATATATATATATATATATATATATATATATATATATATATATACTACAAACCGTTAACTCAACGGTTTGCAGCCGTTTACTCAACATGCAGAAATTGAACACCTATTTTGTATATTTTCAAATACCTCTGTAGAGATTCGACTTTCAAATAATTTTAAATTTAATTAACTAATTTTCTGGAGTTCTGGAATTGAAACAGCTGTAACGAATGTTTGTCAAGTTTTTAATTAATAAATGATAAATTGTTAATTGCCTCACTATTTTCTCATCTTATTATTTTGAAAAATAAATATATATAAACCACAGTTTATATAGTTACCTTGCAATTGAATATTAAATGTAATGTTCAATATTCTTTGTATAGGTAACTAACCAGTACTTTCATAGGATTTTGCTATCCCCGAACGAGGTCTGTAACCTTTAATTGTATATATATATATATATATATATATATATATATATATATTTATATAAATTATTGTGTTTGAGGAGAGTCATTCTGTTTTAATGCCTTATTAGTTAATACACTCACCGGTTCAATTTTTCCGGTCATTTTCGTTGCTTGTTGCGACTTCTTCAAAAGTCGTTGATTCTGTCCGCTATATATACATATATATATATATATATATATATATATATATATATATATATATATATATATATATATATATATAATGAGTGGAAATCGAACCGGTGAGTGTGTTAATTAATAAGGCATTAAAACAGAATGACTCTCCCTCGACACAATGAAATAAGCTTCATCGCACGAATTCAAGTAATGTATCTTGCAAAGCAAATTTAAAAACGAATATAAATATATGTGTGTGTGTATATTTATGTGTGTCTTTGTGTTTGTGCTTGTAACCCCACCATCGCTTGACAACAGATGTTATTGTGTTTACTTTCCCGTAACTTAGCGGTTCGGCAAAAGTGCATGATAGAATATGTACTAAGCTTACAAAGAAAAAGGCTTAGGGCTGATTTCTTCGACTAAAAAAGAAAAATTCAAGGTGTTGCGTTAGCATGGCCGCAGTCAAGTGACTAAGACAATTAGAAGAATATAAGATTAAACAATATAATTATATACACAAAAGCACACAGACACACACGTGTGTGTGTGTGTGTGTGTGTGTGTGTGTGTGTGTGTGTGCGTGCGTGCGTGCGTGTGTGTGTTGTGTGTGTGTGTGTGTGTGTGTGTGTGTGTGTGTGTGTGAGCCTGCATATGAAGTTAGGTTGTTTTATGTCGGTTGTAATATCCTTACTTTTCCTCATTTGGTCACGTTTGCTGGGATGTTTAACTAATGCCTCCAAATGAGGCTATTGACGAGAGGTTAGTGAGACGCCAGGCTTCACAGTCAGCGGCAAGAACTGACCATTTGAGCTGATCTATGTGATAAGCACCGAGGGATTTCTTTATAGAGTCTTTGTACCTCTTCTTTAATGCTCATCTGTCATGTTGAGTAGAGGAGGATGTAGTGTGATCTTGGGAAGTTGATGATCCCCCATCCTGGTCACGTATTCTGCACAGCATATCTATGGCTTCAAAGCAGTTGCTTCAATTCTGGTGACCTTTGCTTGCTCTACGTCTTCGGTGTTAGTCACAAAATCACCCCAGTGGATGCTGATGATAATGCGAAAGCAGTGTGAAAGATTTGTTTAAGGAATCATACGTGTTGCTGATAGATGATCCACGACTCCGAGTCGTATAAGAGGATGGACAGAACAGCAGCTCTGTATATATTAATATTGCTCCATATATTTCGATGGAAAGGCAGAAGGAATGGATGGAGCTACCCTTGGGGCATGGAAGTCTGTTTATGCAGCACTGTAATCTAACTTCCAGAAGCTTTACGTATGCTGTTTGGGGCAGGACAAGTTAAAGTGTTTCCATGGTGCTGTAATCATCAACCTATATATGAACAAGGGACAGAAGTTTGATCAGCCCGACTTCAGAGGGATTATCATGCTTCCCATTGTGAACAAAATCCTCGCTGGTGTACTCTTCAACAGACTAATTTTCACCACTGCAAAAGAAAACTGCCCAGAATCTGAGTGCGACTTTAGAGTAAACGGGACACCACAGATATGGTCATTGGTTTTATACAGCTTTGAGACAAGTGCAGAGAGCAAAACAAAATACTTTACACTACCTTTGTTGACAGAGTAGGCGACACTGTAAGCCGAAAATGTATTGACAAATTCGCAGACATCTTCGATGTCCACACCCTCAATTCTTTAAGATGATCATCCAAGGTCATATCCAATACAGCAACAGCGATTTCAACCTTCCTCTATTGGTAAAAGTGTGGTTCAATTTATTTTAGAAATAATAATCAAAGTTTCCGCAAAAGCTTCCTAAACTGGTACATAATGTCTTCCAAGATATATTATGTCTTAAAAAGAGATAAATTTGCCTTGGAAGGAATGCTTTCAAGAAAGGCAATGCCAAGCCGGAAAATTCATTCCAGAAGATTGCCAGGGTTCCCAACTTCTGGGGGTTGTAAACTTAATATTTTATGATCTTCTACACACCTTATTCATTTTATGTTCGTGATATTACTTTTACTTTCGCATTTATCAACTTTTACTCCTATTTCCCAAGCAGAATTCGTATGTTAAACAGAAATAAGTGGATAAACATCTTCAATAATATTTTCATTGTATTTGTAAAATATTTCTTCTCTACTTTATTTTCTGAAATCTATTTACTCATATTTCTGTATTCAATAGTTTTCAAATACAAACCGAATAAAATAAATACTTTTTCAGTTGACCCGCCGTTTAACTCCAGTAAGTTAAAACACTCTCCAGCTTAATTTCAATCATTTATTTACCTTTTGTATTATTATCTACACAAGTAAAGTTTGCTGCCTACACATACTTTCTATTTTATCGCATTTATTACCTTACAGTAAAGCTATGTATTTTTCATATATTGTCTTGTTAATATGTTGATTTCTCACTTCGATTCATCGGTTACAAGCAATTATGGTTGCCATCTCACTGCTTTCTCTAACTGTTAATCTTGTTCAATTCTATCTTTCTGATTTATGTTGCCTCCACTTATTTCTTATAGTTTATTTTAATGTACTACTACAGTCGTACAAAATAGGAGCTGGAAGATGCATATCTTCAACAGTTGATTTGGGTAAAATTTAGAGTGAAAAACGTCAGTAAAATATTGTTTGAACGATTGAAGTTGTCAGTTTTGTGGGGAGAGATGCCAGATTTTCAACAGTGTATACAAATGCAGTAAATTTCTTCCTTGTTATTCCTGTGGAATACTATTCTGAGCGTTGAAGAATTACATGCACAATATTATGGGACAAGACCGTATGAAACATTTGGCTCCGATGTGTTTTGAAGTGGTGTATGCAAATGTTCTAAGCTACGAATTTCTCCTGGTTATCAATTATAGGAAAATTTAGTGGGACTCTTCTGCCATAAGCTTCTGTTTGAACTTCTTTGATGTCTCCTCAGCATCAAATATAATATTACAATCATCACTTTCCGCAATATTTTTGACGTACGACATTGTAGTTTCATAAACAATTAGTGTTATAACCGTTTGATTTTCGGGTAAACGCTTAGGCTCTCAGCCGGCACTCTGCTCATCCTTACAGACTTTTGTCTTTACCTTTATGAATGTGTATTACTGTTATTTAATGCTGTTCTGTTTATTCTTTTCTTACTCATTTGGATATTATGTGGAATATGCAAAAGTCACCCTACGCCTGACTTCACGTTTTATGGTGTCGGCCATTTGCAAGCCACCATCACAACCAAGAAAATATAATTTTGTGTTTTTAGCTGAATGGGGAAATGCAAAAAATATTATTTGTGTATTTAGTAGCGTAATGTGATAACAATGCCTATTTATTTTTAGCAGTGATGCAATACAATTTAAGTCACTTAATATTTCAAGCAGCTGACACTTTCTCATTTTTTTAAATTGACATTTATAAACAAATTCTTACCTCTTTGTTGTAGTTCCAGTATATATTGAATTGATCCTAAGATTCTCAAAATATTACCTTCAACATAATTGAAGGTTTTCGCCTATTCCCTAATAAATTCTGATTAAATAAATTAACAAGATGCTATCAGAAGATGCTATCACGCTGTAACATCCATCGAAATGCAAGTAACTAGCCATTCACTGATGAAGATGCCTTTCAGGGATATTTCTAAGATAATTGCAGATTGTCAGCAGATTCAAGCCCTCATCACGCTGAGTATATCAATATTCAGAAGAATGAACATAATCAAAGCAGATTTTACCTAGACATATAAAGCCAAGACTTATTTGTAGAATTCCATGAGATAAGTGAATGGAATATTTTGATATAATTTTCAATCTGCGAATTGACAGAATCTTTAGAGCATTGGATATGATGCGCCTACACTGCTGTAGTCAACTTTGTATTTCATTCATTCGGGGTCAGTAAGAAAGCGCCACCTCAGAACTCTGGATTGGAAGAACTTGCAATAATGTCTGACTGGATACTTGCAGTATTTGGTGTATTGAGTCCAAATCTCACCATAGCCTACATGGTTGGTAGACAAAATCCGTCTGTCGGTTAAACGCCTCCACTAGGCAATTTGGGTGCATTTAGCCTAGATTGCTGTATTAAAAGCATCCAGACCAGTAATTCGGTTTGAGAAACTTTTCTGAACCCCTATTCTACCAGTGGACATGATATACAAATCGCTATGTGCATTGCTTTCCTCTTGGTGAAAGACTTTTAGAAATGAAAATCTGAATTTTGAAAGTATCGTTCTTCGTTTCGCAGAAAAAAGAAAAAATGTTGGAGAATTATCGCTGTATTGTTTGTGTTCGTAATAGATCTTGCCATCTTTTATACTTAATTCTTATGTATTTATTCCAACTTTGCAATAAGAATGCGAAGTGACTTTGAATTTGATTTATTATATTTAAAAAGAAATCAAATAGTTACATACATAAAAAAATGTTCATCGTCTTCATAGCTTTCTGGTCTGATCAGTCAAGTTTGATCTGAAGATAACAACAACAATAACAACAATTATATCTCCAACCACAACAAATTATCTAGTCATCGGAAATAGCCGCAGCATTAATAGTTTCATAAACACAGGCACTCCCTCTCATACTATCGATGATAAATGCTGAAGAACAACTGTCAGATTTGGACTACGTCTACTTCAGCTATCAGCGCAATTGAAATCTCTACAATTTAAAGAAGTTAAAAATAGACAACAAAAATATATGAAATCTTCCACGTGTACATCTAGTCACATTGCATTCTATAAGAAACTATTCAATGTCAGATGCGTATCTGATATATTTAGAAAAATAGATCTGTAGATTGAACTTAAGGCCGTTCCACAGTCTGACTAGGTGTGATAGGTCAGCGAGGTCAGAACTGACCGGTGGATGGGTAGCAACAATTTGCTTAATCACTCAAACTCTAAATTGTAAATGCTGTCTATTCAGTATGTGACTAATCTCTAAAATGCTTTATTGCAGCGTCTCCGTGTGTGTGTGTGTGTGGGTGTGTGTGTGTGTGTGTGTGTGTGTGTGTGTGCGCGTTTATATATATATACATATATATATATATATATATATATATATATATATATATACATATATATATATATATATATATATATACATATATATATATATATATGTATGTATGTATGTATGTATGTATGTATGTATATATATATATATATATATATATATATATATATATATATATATATATATATATATATATATATATATATACATCCATATATGTGCATATACATACGTACATACATACATATATACATATATACATGTATATGTATATATATATATATGCATATTATATGCATACACATATATATATATGCATAGTATATGGATATATTTACAGATACTAATATATATATAAGTTTGTAAATATATTAATATACATATGTGTGAATATATTAATATATATACATGTGTGTGAATATATATATATATGTATATATGTACATATATATATACACATATGCACACCCGTGCACTCACACACGCACTCACACTCACAGACACAGACACAGACTCATATATGTACGTCTGCATATGAACATATATTTAGATAAATATAGATATTAATAGATGTATGCATGTGTGTGTGCGTACATATGGGTTATATTGTGCCTTAAGGTCAAGAAGTTAAACTTTTGATGGAATTAGACTTTGATTGTGTTTGCAGCAAGTTTAATGCTGACGTCATGCCTCTTTGAATGTACCAAGATTCTTCTCACTTGCTCTGTCACTCTCTCTCTCTCTCTCTCTCTCTCTCCTTATTTCTTTATTGCCCACAAGGGGCTACCCACAGAGGGGACAAACAAGGACAGACAAAGGGATTAAGTCGATTACATCAACTCAGTGCATAACTGGTACTTTATTTATGAACCCCGAAAGGATGAAAGGCAAAGTCGACCTCGGCAGAATTTGAACTCAGAACGTAACGGCAGACGAAATACCGCTAAGTATTTCGCCCGGCATGCTAACGATTCTGCCAGCTCTCTCTCTCTCTCTCCTTACTATACGCAGATGCAAGCACTCTCATTAATTTTTACACTCACACGCACACATACATGCACACATACATACATACATAATGCATACATACATGCATACATACATACATACATACATACATGCTAGGGTAGCGTCTGGTAGAATCTTAGCCGAAAGGATCGACCCAGTACTTATTTTTTAAAGCCTCGCACTTATTATATTGCCCCCTCTAACTTTTAAGTTACAGAGACGTAAATACACCAACACTGGATGTTAAACTGTGTTGAGGGACAAATGCAGAAGCAAAGACACACACACGCGTCTTTATTAGGGTTCTGGTGTCTTTCCTACGTATACGCTTTGTAGTATTTAATGCGTTTTTCATTTGATATATATATATATATATATATATTTATATAAATAAGGATAAGATCGGTATTTAAAATATTCATCTTATCAAGTGGTCAGCATTATTTAAAATTTATGCAAAGCCAGAAATCCAGGATTTGAAATTATCTTATTATTTTTACTGGTTTATTTGGTCTTCGTCTTCGCTAATCGTGCCTTGCGGACATTTATTGTGGTTTTGGAGTCAGGATTTGACTGCTATTTTTTCAGCGTGGTGGTATCTCTTGATACCCTGTATTATAATTTTATATATATATATATATATATATATATATATATATATATATATATATATATATATATATTAAATGAAAGATAAACCAAAATGAAAATGCCACTTTTTAAAAGATTGGGTGTTTTAATTAATTTACATTACATGTTCCGTTTGTTTTGAAAAAACCTTATCAAAAATGAGTATAAAATATGTGGGAAGAGAAGAGGGCTATTAATGGAATAAAATTGAAATTAAAATTAATAACATTCATAGTTTACTGTTATTTCTTGTATGCGCACGTGGTCCTTTCATTCTGGAGTTATGATAAGTTCAACTCGCTGCGATAGTAAATTACTACTAGAGACGCAAGCACATGTAGGTGGCGGACAATTGGCAACTTCAGCATCACAAAAATGTACGCAGTTATTCCGCCTTCATAATCCAAGCTTTTCTGGTCAAGAACAATACTACTTGTTCGACAGGCTTCTTACTCTCCCGACTTGACACGGATATGGAGAGAGATCTTTAACGATAATCCCTTGAATATATATTGAACTAGTTCCTGCCATAAATAATACTCTCATCACCAAGGGTAGAGGTGCATTCTGAACTTTTGTATCTACAGACATTCAGCGATATATGGGCCCCTAGCAGCTGCTAAAAAGTAGAAAATGACTTACAGATATAATGTTTAGTATGAATATAAATCACTAGTTGAAAACATTAAAATAATCCAAGTATACATTATTGCATGTTAGATATATATTTAAGTGCAAGCAAACGTATTATAAGATAGCAATTAGATAATTTTTAATGAAATGAGATCAAGGCAAAGGGAGAAAAGTGAATAAGGGTTAGTGGAAGAATTAATCTCAGTGTATGACTGTATTGACCGCATGAAATTTCACAAAGTAACAGCATCATCGCTGAAAACACAACTCCAGGTCTCGAACTCCTCGACCTTTCCACTTGCATAATGTAACGAGAAAAAAAAAAGAACCTTCTAAAATGTGATTTGCAAAGCTAGAACTGGCAACTAAATCTCTGCCTAACTACATTAAAATGCTATATTTAAATAAAAAGGGGTGGAAAATTGAATATTAATTTGATTAATATCAACTTAAAACCAGTGGCCTAGCATAATCTTCAGATTAAAATGTTATAGGTAAAAATTAAACCAAAGTATTATGTTCGTTTTCAGGTAAACTTGATTATATTTCTACTTATTTAAAGCTAAACAAACGTCAAAGCGCTGGTCCAGCGTTATGTGTATGTTACAGTTACTGCTCAAAACCCTACAGAATGTTCTTCTGACTCTCAGCAAGTCCGTTTTCATTTAAAATGTATACGACAAAAAATTATACGTTTTTATAACTTACCCACATTTTGATGGATTAAGTTACGTTTACACACATTTGCATAAAAAGCGTTGCAGCTCGATTCTTGTATATCAACTTCGGTATATTGTCCTAACAGATGGTACTCGCATTGACAACACTCATTATATAAGCAGTTGTTTCTTCATTCAGTTTTATGAGCTGACGATGTGCATATTAGATCGGGATTTATTATTTCACCAATTTCAGCAATTGGTCTGCGGCAACACAGGAGGACAACCACAGAAACAGAATTCGTAAATGAGAGAAAATGATACAATTGCTTCCACAGCTGTTTCTATTAAATGTCATGCAGTCCAATGTTATGCTTTCTGTTGAGAAAATCTTGCCTAGAAAAATCTCCTAGAGTGGTACTTTTCCAACCATACCAACTGAGAATTTTCTAATTATTTATGCCATTTTCATACTACAATGTAATTTAAATGAGACAAACATTGTTCAGTCGATACAAATACTACTTTCTTTAAACTACTACTACTACTACTACTACTACTACTACTACTACTACTACTACTACTACTACTACTACTACTACTACTGTTGCTGCTACTTCTACTACTACTGTTGCTGCTACTACTGCTGCTGCTGCTACTACTACTACTACTACTACTACTACTACTACTACTACTACTACTGATGATGATGATGACGACGACGACGACGACGACGACAACGACGATGAGGATAATAAATGCCCTGAAGCAGTACCAAGCAGTGGCAGTCATAGCTTTTGATCTTAACTGATTGAAAGTGTTATCATGCACATTTTTTGTCTTGGTATAAAAAATGGGCTACAATAAATATTCTGCTCAAAACTACGAATCTGCTTGTTAGTTGTTTGACTGTAAGCAGTTGAGCATGTCCCTTAGTGGCTGACGCTATGTGCATCCCTGATCACGAGCAGAAGTAGTGGGGAAGCATCATACCCATGTGTTGGGAGGGATTCTTTGGAGTTTGAATAATTCACCTCTGGATACATGTTTTGTTCATCATCTTAGAAACAACCCTTATTCAGGGACCTTTTCAGCGGGAAGGGCTTCTCGATATGAAGAACATTCCTACTGGGCCCCACCTGCAAGTTCATGTGCTGTTTAGCATGCTAAACGATCACCATGTCGCGCACATATAGTTGTGATACATGTGCCTGGTGTACCCTTATCAGTCGGGTGGTCACGATGGGTATATTGGTCTTCGTATATTTATACTCCAGCGTCACTTTGATGGCATGCGTTGCACTTTCACTCAATGCTAATAACAATAACGGTTTCAAATTTTACTACGAAGGCAGCAGTTTTAGAGGAGGGGATGAGTCAATTATATCGACCCCAGTGTTCAACTGCTACTTATTTTATCGACCCCGAAAGGATGAAAGGCAAAGTCAAGGCAGTAGCTGAATTTGAACTCAAAACGTAAAGACGGACGAAATGCCACCAGGCATTTCGCCCGGGATGCTAATGACTGTGCCAGCTCGTCTCCTCAGTAACAATCCTTTCTACTATAGACACGAGGCCTGAAATTTGGGGGAAGGGGAATGGCCGATTACGTCGCCCCCAGTGTTGAACTAGTACTTACTTCATCGACCCCGAAATGATGAAAGCCAAAGTCGACCGCGGCGGTGCCGCCGCCTCGGTAATAATAACAATAATAATAATAATAATAAGAGATTCAGCACCGGGCTGAATAAGAGATTCAGCACCGGGCTGAATAAGAGATTCAGCACCGGGCTGAATAACAACATGGATGTGCTACACCGGGCTCCCTATACAAAAACAAATCTAATCCAATAACATCGATGAAATTAGGCAAAAGAACCGGTGGAAGATTTGAAGGAAGTGGTCTTTTAACGAAGATAATTTTAAAAAAAAATATTTTTTATTCTTAAAAAATGAAATTTCACTGCTATACAAAGCACAGGTCCTCCTATGCACGATGTCTCAATGAAACACGTGCGATCACACACGCAAAACCAACACCGGAAAGTTTACAAACTATACAAAAAAGAAATGGAAGAAAATAGTAAGTACATATATTGAATAATTACGCATACACTCGAACGTGTACACAATGATATATACGTTTTGATACCCATAGAACTACACATGCATCTTAATGTTTACACAACTACGTGAAAATCACAGGACACACTCACGCATACGAAAACACATATCACAAACGAAGCAAAACCAAAACTTTTTTTTTCTTCTTTATTTATTTTCATTTTGTGAACAAACACAGTGAACCATTCATAAGTTTAAAACGCCACACACACACACACACACACACACACACACACACACACACACACACAAAATTACACTATGCCCGGAGATAAATCTATCAACAAAAAAAATACAGATGAATACCGATCTGCTAGCCTTAAAAAACTACGCTACGAGCAACGTTTACATGCTGAGAACTCGGTGACGGTGTTGTCTCAATAAACTGACCCTAAACAGACAAATCCGTCCCCTAATGTTAACGCCAAAGCTCGTCATGGCTCAATGATAACAAAGCAGATCACAAACCAAATTGGTCATCGACCGAATCACAAAGGGCCACTTACTCGAAATAGATCTGCTAGCCTTAAGAAGCTACGTCACGAGAACTCGGAGACGGTGTTGTCTCAAAAAATTTACCCTAAACAGACAGATCCGTCCCCTAGCGTCAACATCGAAGCTTGTTATGCCTCACTGTTAATAAAACAAAATACAAACCGGAATGGTCATAGACCGCATCATAAAGGACCACTTACTCGGATAATGAACCAGATCCGAGACGAGAAATCTGCTACTGGTTCAAATCTTCCCGACACACAGGAGTTGGAAGTAACCCACAACCGGAATATGCCAACAGATGGCCATCCATGCTCGTCATCAAATAACCAAAAGAAAAAGAATGAAAAATGGTCTAGGGAAGATAATAAAGAAGTTCTTACAGCCTTCTACCATGCCATATATTTCCCTACAGATAAATCTAATACTGTACAAACCTACTTAAACTGGAGACAGAAACACCTTGAAGTAAGACCCTACATAGACAGTAACAAACTTGCCAACGTCAGAAGAAACATTATGAAAAAAAAAATTACTAACTGAAGTAGAGATTGACCAAATTAAACAAGCAGTAAGGGATAAAAAGAATGAAACTGCAGCTAAAGAAGATACTACAGAGGAAATAATTATAAACCAGCCCAAGGCTGATGAAAATACAGTAATGATTGAAAGAGTTAAGATAACTGATAGGCAAAGTGAAATACTCTCTGAACCAACCATAAACACTAAGGCAGGTGAAAATCAAATAGATGAAGAAAGTCATACAGCAATCGACGCAACAGAGCTACATGATCTAAAAAATCAAATCATGATTGAATGGCTGAAAATTAAAGAAACTAGTATGAATGAACGCGACACTCTCCCCAAAATTCGCAATTCTAACCAAAACCTGAAAATAATTGGTAAAATCCGCCTTGCACTTAAGGATATAATTTCAGCTAATGATGTTGATATTACAGATCTCAACCACCTGTACTATGCATCCGCAAGAATCTCAACGATTCTATGTGGTGAAAAGATTAGAAAAAGACAACACTCGCACAAAAAGCCTTCTTGGCAAGAACGCATTCAACACCAAATTAAGCTGCTTAGATCTGACATAGAATGTTTGAAAAACCTTAAATTTGACAAGAGTATCAAACCTACAAAGACCCAAAAACTAAAGAAAAAATATAATATGAAAACCATAGTTGACATTGATGCCACCATAGAAACCATCAAGCAAAAGGTATGTGCTAAAGCTGCCCGCATAGCAAGGTATGAAAAGCGTGTTAGATTCTTCCGAGATAATAACATTTTCAAAAATAACCCCAAAAATTTCTACAGGAAGATAGGGAAACACCAGTAACAATAAAGTCTGTCCCATCAAAAGAAGAAGTGCAAGAATTTTGGAATAAAATCTGGGCAGAAGATAAAACACACAATGAAAAGGCCCCTTGGATTGATAGAATATCTACAGACCTAGACCCCTTAGAGGAGCAAAAGTGGGAGGGGGTCAAGGTAGAAGATATAAGATCTGCTCTTAAGAGGTCAAGCAAATGGAAGTCTCCAGGAAAGGATAAAATTCCTAACTTCTGGTTGAATGCCTTCCCAGAAAGCCATGAACTGCTAACAAAACTTTACAACGATGTTTTGCAAAATCCTAGTTTGATGCCCTCTTGGCTAGTTAATGGTTTAACATTCCTGCTTCCAAAAAATGAGGAAACAAACGAACCAAAAAATTATCGCTCCATAACCTGCTTAACAACAATGTATAAGACGCTAACATCTGTCCCAACCGAGTACACCTATAGTTTTTTAATAGAAAGTAGCATATTCCCTAATGAGCAAAAGGGATGTAAACGTGGATCTTATGGTTGTAAAGATCAGCTACTCATCAATAAGATGATCATAGAAGATTGTCACAAGCGACACAAAAACTTGTCAATAACCTGGATAGACTATAAAAAGGCCTTTGATAGCCTACCGCATAGCTGGATTAGGAAATGTCTGGAAATGTATAAAATAGCTCCTACTCTGCGAAACCTTTTATCTGTAAGTATGAGATCATGGAGAACCACACTGATGTTGAACAATGACAATGAATCTCTAAATGCTGGAGATGTAAGAATTTCATGTGGCATTTTCCAGGGTGACTCACTATCACCACTCCTCTTCTGTCTAGCCCTAATACCGCTCTAAAAATTGCTCAATGATGCACAGTATAGTTATAAAATATTTGATAAAAATATAAATCATCTCGTTTACATGGATGATTTAAAGCTCTTTGCAAAAAATGACCAACAACTCAAAGGCCTACTAGCGATTGTTAAACAATTCAGTGATGACATCAGGATGCAATTTGGCCTTGACAAATGTGCAAAAGCTACCTTTATCAAAGGAAAATGACAAATACATCTAATGTGAACCTTGACCAGCAAAATGTCATAAAAGAGTTAGAACCAGCGGAGAGCTACAAATACCTAGGGGTAATTGAAGGGGACAATATCAAGCACTCAGTCATGAGGGAAAGGATCAGAAGAGAATGTTATCGCAAGGTGAGAGCAATACTGAAGACAGAGCTGAACGCGAGAAACAGGATCGAAGCGATCAATGCTCTAGCCATACCAGTCGTGACTTACAGTTTCAATATCGTTAACTGGTCAATTACTGAAATATGTAATGTTGACAGAAAAATACGAAACTGTTGACAATGCATAGAATGCACCACCCTAAGGCAGATATAGAACGTCTTTATCTACCAAGAAAAGAGGGAGGCCGAGGACTTCTACAGCAGGCATTATCAATGAAGGTAGCCACAATTGGCCTAGACACCTATCTGAAAAACTCTGAGGACTGGATGCTAAAACTTGTCTTAAAACATGAAAGCAAGAAAGCATCTTACTCAGTAACAAAACAGGCAAAGGACTATCTAAGTGAATTCCAATTGCAACAAATTCAAGAATTAGACGAACTAGAAACACCTGCAGAAAAAGCTAAGCGCTTGAAAACCCGTGCAAAAATTGCTGCCTTAGATATTATGACTGAAAAATGTCATGGAAAACCTCTCAACGGCAAATACCCAAAGAGAGCGAATAATGCAGATATTGACAAAGCCCTTACCCACCAATGGTTAATGGTCTCTGGCTTGAAATCAGAAACAGGGGGGTTTATCATAACAGCCCAAGATCAATGCCTACCTACAAAGAACTACCAGGCCAACATATTAAAGAACGGCAGCTCCCCATTATGTGGTATATGCCAACAACAAAATGAGACCATCGATCATGTTGTCTCCATGTGCAGTCTGCTTGCGCCTACAGAGTATCTTAACAGGCATGATAGAGCTGCACAATATATTCACTGGGTAATATGCAAAAACCTGGACTTGCCCCATGATAAAAACTGGTGGGAACACAAACCACCCCCAGTACTTGAAAATAATCACATTGCACTCCTCTGGAACTTCACCATTCAAACTGACAGAAAGATAGACGCAAATAGGCCAGACATCATACTGAAAGACTTCAGACAAAAATCATGCCTCCTCATTGATATGACTGTCCCAATCGATATAAACGTATCTGTCAAGATCTACCAAAAACTGAGCAAATATAAAGATCTTGAAATAGAAATTAGCAAAATGTGGAATCTGAAGACGAAAACAATACCTATTGTCATAGGTGCCCTGGGAATGACAGCGAAACGGGCTGATTACTACCTAGCTCAGATACCAGGAAACCCCAAAATGGCTGAAGTTCAAAAGATAGTGCTCATGGGAACTGCCCATATCCTACGTAAAATACTGTCTATGTGATCTCAAATTTTAAAGCAAACACATAATTTTCTTATGGTTTCTTAAACATTCACTTGAACAAAACTGTACAAATCCAAATATATGGTACCCTAGGCATAACACCTACATGAACTTCTAACTTGTTGTCTCTTGAGGTCTCTGGGTGAGACTTGGATCCAACTTGTACAAATGCAAAACAAAAGTCAAACATAAAATAATAATAATAATAATAATAATAATAATAGATAGAGAAATTAAAGCCAATAGGCTAGATATAGTTGTCAGAGATCATGGAGAAAAAAAATGCTTTCTAATTGATTTATGAATACCAGCAGATGACAACGTTTCTTTAAAAGAAATGGAGAAACTTACAAAATACAAAGACCTGGAAATAGAGGCAACTCGAATGTGGAATCTAAAAACAGAACCAACTCTTATCATAGTAGGCGTATTAGGTATAATAAAAAATATTCAGACAAATACATAACAAAAAAAACAAGACTTACAAGTATATATATAACATACAGAAAATTGCACTACTGGACACTGCCCGGGCCCATCGAACGGCTCCCGTCCCCTTATATCTTAGAGAACACGCCTTGCTCTAACAACGCAACCTTCCTGCTTGTCATTGAAGAATTAATCAAGAGCCAATCTCTCCGCCAGCACGTCAGTCGCAATGCCACTCTTAAGCGCCTCTTCTAGCCTTCTAGCTAGCTCTCCTTCCCTCTATCCTCCAAGTCTATTTTCTTACTAAATCCTACTGCTTCTACTCTTATAGCCCTTTTCATGATTATCCACCAACGGTTGTTGACGATTGCGCTTGATAACTTTCAATGGATTAACTTGCTAACCCGGTTTCTGAGTACTCCACGCACCGAGAAATACATGTTCAGATTCCACTTCCCAGCTCTGCTTATGGACCCTATCTAGATCGACTGTGCAAATCAGAAATTTGTGGTCTGTATACTCGAAGACTTTGAACTTCGAACTGTGGACAACCTATGCTACTTGTTTCTCCTGACCTACAAAATACCCTATTTAAATACGATCTGGAAGACTCGGTGCTATTTTCCAATGTCCACATTGGCGCATTCGGTAAACCCAGTCGGTATCGCTCAGCTAACTGGAAACAATTGAGCAGTTTGTGAGTCTTTTGCACCCCACTCTCTTATCGGCTAGCCCTAACCTCTCCAGGCGTGCATCAAAATGGCGATTCAATCTGCGACTAGATTAAAAGAGCGAGATGTCCCAAGGAAAACTTCGAAATTCTGAAGAAATTTGTTTGCCCCGCCCCAGTTGATGCGTACACAGCAACTAGTCTGAAAGCACTACCTTCGCTGTTGCTCACATCTAGAACCACCAACTTACCTTCCGGGTCTAGGATGATCGTCTGTACCTCGAGATCCTGGCCTTTCCTAAACAGTACAACGCCACCCCATTCTAGGCCGACTAAGAGTTGCGTAGATCCCATAATCGTCGAAAATGGGAGCTAGATCGCGTATGTAGGAAATCCTGGTTTCGCTGACGGCCTTCACATCCATAGATAGTGACCTGAGGTTATTGACCAGGCGTCCCTGCTTCCAAGGCGACCCCAGGCCACGAATATTTACTCTAATTAATCCCATGCCAACCGGAAAGACCTGTGAAAAAGAAAAAGAGCGAGGTCACTTAGCCTGCCGGTGATGTTGGCAGTCGCATGACCTAGCCTCCAGATCTGGTTGGAGTTTCTCTGGAAAACTCCTTTAAAAATCCTTTGGAGGCTATTATATTCGGAGTTCCCACGTCGTGTGGGAATACTCTAGCACCGAATGTTTTCGTTAGTTGTTAGTGGCATACGCACTATGTACAAAACCAAATATATGGCACTTTAGGCATAACACCAACATGAACTTCTAACTTGTTGTCTCTTGAGGGCTCTGGGTGAGACTTGGAGCCAACTTGTACTAATGTAAAGCAAAAGTCAAACATAAAATAATAATAACAAACAATAATGATCATAATAATAATAGAGCGAATAACAAGAGAACCACAGTGCATAACAGGAGGACCGCAATGAATAACAGTATGCCCGCAGCGAATAATAGGAGAAACGTAGCGAATAGCAGCGAATAGCAGCGAATAGCAGCGAATAACAGGGGGTCCACAACAAACAAGAAGCGAACTGCAGTGAATAACAAGAAGGCCGCAGCGAATAACAAGAGGACCACAGTGAATAACAAACAGCATAGACGTGTGAAGGTAAGTTAAATATGGAACCATCACAAAGCAGGAATTAAGAATTCGCCAAAACAATGAAAGAAACGTATGTTTTAATGTAAGCCATCTCAGGAAATTGAATTATTATTATTATATGGAGTACATATTTACGAAAATAGCTTCCCTCAGATGCATCGTCACAGCAAAATATGCAAGAAAATGTAAACATGTGGGCTGCAGTGTCTCTATACAAAAACTGCGAAACCGTGAGTAAACTTTTAATCACATATGAATTCATATCTCTACAAATATTCTATACAGATAAACATTGCTGTTTCTTGGTTTCTCGCTAATGCATCAATAATAGTTATAAATTTTATACAAACCACAAATTGACGCGTAGATAACAAATACTGAACACACGGAGTTTAAATTTCTTTAACCAAAGAGGCGACAAACCTCATTCCTCTGAACTGGAAAGGAACAACTTTGATCAGTGTTCGGTAAAAAAAAGCTATAAATATAGAACAGAGAACAAATGAGAAAGTAATTGCAGTGAATTTCATCCAGTGAGCACTGGGCAATCACTATACGAAAGAAACTTCAAAACGTCCAGAGGCAGTGTTTTCTCAAGAAGTTAACGCCGCAAAGTCGGACCCATCTCTCAATGTCACTGACCAAAGAAATATCAAAACCAAAACGACCGATGGACAGATAACGACTGCAATGAAGTGTTATATGCACTCTACACTACAACACTCCCCCAAACATACAAAAATAACCTCATACAGTAAATACCGAAATGAAATTAACCCTCTTCCCCACAACATATGCCATAGAGGTCCGATACCCATCAGGAAGAACACAAACAACAAACAATACAAATGCTAATAAGACAGAAGGCTTAAATGAAACCCCATAGCAAAACATTCTGGTGCAATACAATGCTCTCCAAACTGGAAAAAATGCCGCACACATCTCACCAGCAAGTGATGCAATAGAACGTTAATGTTTGCTAGTTCCAGTAGGTGGGTTATTGAACTATTGTTACATTTTGTTATTATTAATGCGGTACATATGCTGCTCTAAAGACTCTCTAAGACTCTTTAGATGCTTATATGCTTATAAATGCACTTTTTCACAATGCAGTAGCAATGAATTTGAGTAACCGTGAACCTAATTAATGATCATAATTCGCCTTAAGGTATGGATGAATTAAATTTAGCTGTAACTTCCCCATTCTTATAAACACTAAGTAGCTATTTAATTCGCTATGTGAACATATGTGCGCCAAACCACACCTCTGTGTATGCTTATATATTTTATGCGCGAGAGTACATGTGCCATACAACCTACGCGAGGGCGTTTATATATCCATATCCGTAAACGGTTATGTTTAATATTGTTTTCCATGTATTGTGTATTCGTTTCTTTTCTGCACCGTTATTTGTTTTATTGATCTAAATAAATGAATCTATATTTTTTTAATTTGCTGCTTTTCTTTACACGATCTAAGGAGATATCTTACATAACTGTTATTTTAACGAGTTTTATTTAGCACCCAAAGAGACACATCTACACCGTCGGATGCTTCTGATCCAGTTCTTAAGTATCTTACTCGTGAGGGATCGATGCTAGATGGGTCGAAACAATTGTAGTGATTAATAAAAATTCTAGTATCTTCTATCTTCCGTCTCTCTCATTAAGCAAATACACAGCGAACGCAGTGAAAGTGTGTGTGTGTGTTCGTATGTGTGTGTGTGTTTGTGTGTGTGCGTGTGTGTGTGTGTGTGTGTGTGTGTGTGTGTGTGTGTTCGTGTGTGTATTACAAACAAGGAATTAACAAAATAGAATTTGAATTCGGATATTGATAAAGTAATAAAAATATATCAATTTTAAAACAAAGACACTACAAGTTCATCGATGTCACCTTATAGCTATGCACAGTCATAAACACACATATAGTTCATCTATGAACATATGTATTCTGTTTCTGCTTGTACGAAGTAAAAACAGTGAAGAAGCAGTGAACAAAGAAAAAACATAAAGTTATTTCTATATTTTATGGTTTGCCATATGTAAAATTCGAAGTAAAAACACTTATATAAATAATTAATTGTTCTGTTGTGAACTTTTTTTTTGAATATTTGATGATATTGTTATATACACACATTCGCACGTATTTCTTCGTAATCAAATTCTTTTACACTCACACAAATACAAATGCACACTCGTACATGTGTGTGTGTGTGTGTGAATGTGAGAGGCGGATACATAAATGCACACATGCATACATACATCCATACATACATACATCCATAAATATGCATATGACACTAGCATATACGTTGAAATCTCTTAAAATCGTCTTGTATATTCAATGGCACAGAACCTGATATTTGCTGCATTATATTTCCCATACAATAGATCAATCATCGTACTCAGCCACATTCCGCATTATTGTCACAATACAAATGATCTACGAACGCATACAACCATATTCAAGATTACATTTGCCAAGACATCAGATATATCACCACATATAACAACATTTACTACAGTGTTGTCAATAAAAATAAATCTGCCTCATCATCCATCAACATTCAGTATTTTATGCTTAACATTATAGATCCGTCATCACATCTCACATCAACCACTTCACTGTTAATGCAATATACTTCTAATAACAACACTAACCGCAATATTGTCAAGACTATAGGCCTATCACCAGTTGCAGCAAAGCATGATACAAGAACAGAAAAGGAGACATGCTCATTTTCCAGCAAGACGATGAGTAGGGACACATCAAAACTCGAAAAATGCTTCGGTGGCATAAAGATAACAAACATACATTGAAAAGACTTAGCAGCTGAAAGAGTTATTTGCTAACATGTATGACTGTTTCTACTAACTTCGTTAAATTCCCGCTTCAGTGAGGCAGTTTATAACACATCGAATGCTTAAGAAAACGTCAATTGAAGTTATTTCGTATATAACTATTTCTCTAATATGCACACATTCCAAAATATGAAAGACTAATCGCTAACATCATTACCAAACATACACACCTCTTCTCAAGATCACAATTAAGATTCAGACCACAATACACAGCCATCACAGTGATCAGGACTTAATTCAACGAATATATGATGGCGAAAGCATCAAAAGTCCACCCACATTAACCATTTCAACCAACATCAATACAGTGAAAGATGCTCCCAAGTCCATCTCCCATTTTGCATTTATACAAAAATACTCAACGCCACTATGTGTGTGTGTGTGTGTGTGTGTGTGTGTGTGTGTGTGTGTGTGTGTGTGTGTGTGTGTGTGCGTGCGTGTATGTCTGTGTGTGTCTCCGTGTGTGTAGATACTGATTACTTTCTTTCTTTTTCTTATGACAGACCATGAAAAGTGATAAACAACGTTTTGTGTGTGTGTGTTTGTGTGCGTGTGTGTGTGTGTGTGTGTGTGTGTGTGTGTGTGTGTGTGTGTGTGTGTGTGTGTGTGACTACTGCTTACGTGCCTTTGCTTATGGCAGACCATCAAAAATGATTATAGTAACGGTCGAAGACATTCATCCTCCCTCGCCTCTAGTACATTGTTTCTCATGGGAGCGTATGCAGCTAACAAGAGCGATACGAGATTCTGTGGCCCTGAGAGCACTGAGAGTGATCCCGAACAATAGCATCGTTGGGTTGAATACGACGTCACCTCCTCTCTTCATACATTCGGTTTCAAAGTGCTCTACTCCAGTATCACACACAAACCTCCAAGCCCCCAGATTAAGAGCCAACCGATTGGGAGGGACACCACATAAAATTATATATTACTTGATACGACCATGAAGATGAAGTTATGGACGTCCATGTCTTGATCACACATTCGCTACTAGTTAATTTTACCAACCCAGTCGAAAGCGACCGAAATGATCTAATCATATTTAGATGAGAATTTCAGCGCAAATTTTCTTATAAATTCGTGAAAACACGTGATTTCACCATGTACACATTTGAGCTACACTGTCTGAAGTTTATCCACATACTTGTAAGAAAGTTAGAAATTTGAGCATTTTTAGGAAAATCCTATGTATTTGCGCGCGCGCGCGTTTGTAAATAGGAGTTGTTGTCTGGTAAGAAGTATGCGTCCCAACCACAGCTCGAATAAATTTTGGTTAAAAACACAGTAACGAAAGGAGCTTAAACTACGACATAGAAAAGAAAGATAAATTCTGAGCTGTGTGCCAAAATCTCTGTGAAAGCAGTTTAAAATCCACACTTGATGGGATTTTAAATTTATTTCTTTCCGCTGTGCGACTGCTTTCGCTTTTAAATGTACATCTCCCATTCTCACCACAACCCCTCCCTGTTTTATTATCATTACCATCATCATCATCTTCATCATCATATCCTTCTTCATAATTCTCTGACATAGTTAAAACATTTTTAGCCAAGTCTGAAAACATCATAAAACAAGATGGCTACTAAATTAGAAATTTACTTGTTAGCAGAAATCTCTCATTTTGTATTGTACTACTTAAACTTACATCGATCGATAAATGCTAATTACATGTTTCTTTTCAAAGTCGATTTACAGAATAAGTTGTTGTTCTATAACCGCAGGTCAACCAGATTAATACTGTTCAAATAATGACTATTCTGTCATTATTTTAAATTGATTTATAATTGATTTTAATAAACTACAGAAAGATTAAGTGCAAAATTTATTAACCATACAAACATACATTGATATACATACAGCAATACATATAGCAATGCCGAAATTCTTCAACATATCTTTAATGATTTGCCTTCTTAATAAATATATATATATATATATATATATATATATATATATATATATATATATATATATATATATATATATACCGGGTGGGTAAGATATTTGATGACATACCTTATTTTGATCATTGCTGCATTTTTTTGTATAATTTTTTTTTTCAGAAAATAATACTGGCAGACCCTCAGCTTACTCAAGAAATGAAGAGGCATGCTGTTATCATGGTTATAAACGCTGAACATACCGATTTAGAAATATCTTTATTTTTAAAAGTTGGCATACCTTTCGTCTACAAAGTTTGTAAGGAGCTAGAGACTGAAGATGGAAACGTATCACCAGTATCAAAGCATAAAAAATATTCTAAACGCTCTGAGATCATCAGAACACCTGAATTTATCCCACAAGTTCAACAGATTACAATCCCAGAAAGATCATAATGTCAATTGCAAAAGACCTCCATGTGTCAGAAAAAACAGTTGGAAATGTTGTCCATGAAGATATCAGATATAAGTTTTATATGATGATGAAAGGTCAATTTGTCCGAAAAAGGAAAAGAAGATCACTACATCAGATTTAAAAGGGTTTTAAATAAACTGAAAAATCCAGCAGAAGAAGATTTAATTTGGTTTTTCTCAAACAAGAAAAACTTCAACAAAGATCAAAAAGTTATCATAAGAAATAACAGATGGATATGTGCTGACCCTTCTGAAGTTCCAAGTGTTATGCATACAAAATTTCCTGTAACTGTCACTGTTTTAGGGGTTGTTAGCAATGAAAGACATGTGATGCCTCCTTACTTCTTTCCACAATGCCTTAGATTTAATTCTGCAGCCTACATTGAGGTCCTGGAAATAATTCTTAAGCCCTGGATAGACAGTGTATGCAATGGAAGGCCATATGTGTTTCAGTAAGACTCTTCACTATCACACATGACTCTAGTAACACAGGAATGGATGGCTGAAAATGTTCATGATCACATAACCTCTAACATTTGGCCTCCTAATTCTCCCGATCTCAATCCATTAGACTATCATATGTGGAGCGTCGTTGAGAAAGTGGTCAATGAACACGCCCATAACACCAAAGATTCTTTGAAAGCTGCCATTGTCAGATTAATGTCCGAAATGAACCAGGGCCACTTGATTCGAGTATGCAGGAAGGTCGTTTTAATGAAAACATTATAGCATTTTTTGATGAATAAAGTTATATATATCTGTTTTTTTTCACGGACATAAATCTGTCCTCAAATATCTTACGCATCATATATATACACACACACATATATATATATATATATATATATATATATATATATATATATATATATATATATATATATATATATATATATATATATATATATATATATATATTTGTTTATGTGTGTGTGTGTGTGTGTGTGTGGATGCTTGTGTGTCTGCGTTTGTTCCCCAGCATCGCTTGACAACCGATTTGGTGCGTTTATGTCCCCGTAAATTAGCGGTTTGTCAAAAAGTGACCGATAGAATAAGTACTAGGCTTACAAAGAATAAGTACATACATACATACATACATTTTTTATCCCTTATTCGTTTCAGTCATTTGACTGCGGCTAAGCTGAGGCACAGCCTTGAAGGGCTTTAGTCGAACAAATCGATCCTAAAACTTATCAGCCGGCCTGAGACTATAGTAGAAGACATTTGATCAAGGGGCCACACAGTGGGACTGAAACCGAAACCGAAACCATGTGGTTGGGAAGCAACGCCTTCGTATTTATATGTTAATATATTTATATTTATCTCTATGCGCTTAAGAAGTCATTAGTATTGCTTACACCCAATGCATTGCATATTTAAACTCGTGTTCAGTAGATTCTAGAGAATTTCTCAATATTAAGTAAATTTTAACTATATTGAAGCAATGTAATTAAGAAGATAAATAAATATATATTTTATATAATTAAATAAGCATCAAATGATATCTTTATATTTTCATGTATATTCAAACAGAATGCAACTAAACAATTTTCGAAAACAATGTTTGAAATGATGCATTTCCATACTCTTCGCAAAAACACACGTTTAGATATAACATTACAATGATGTTGTGTAATATAAATATGATGCTCAAAACGCATTGTAAGCATGAAATATCATAAGAGTAGAATATATATATCAGCTTTATACCGAATCAGTACTGCGGGCATTCGTGAAAGATATGCGAAAGATAAATGGAATAGCTGAATAAGAGAATAACAATACATGTTACAGTAATTTGAAATACACATTAAAGTTATTAGTATACTAAAGGAACAGTTAATAAGTCATAATAACAACTATTAAACAACTGAAAGGTATTGGAAAAAATGGCGCTGTAAGCAACGTGGTGATTGAAAGAGAATTAAGCATGACGTTTGCAGAATACGCTAGATCAAGAAACAATTTTGCATTCGCACAGCAAAGATTGAAACAAACGAAAGAATTTTAAACAGGATATTTATGTCGTGAGGTGTCTAATATAAATTTTTAGTCGATTGTTGAGTAGCAAGAATCAACTTGAGTAGAAGCTGATAAATATTTAAAACATTAAAAACTAAAAGTTAAGGATGTGAAGGAAACTCAAAATAACTATATTGTAAAAATAACAAAAACTTCTCAGTATCAGGAAGAAAGCATCACTGCATAAACTCTGTTTTTATCTTCTCGGTAACAGAAGGTGCTAAAGTCGGTGTTTGCCAAAGTAGTGTAGACAGGATTGTTGCTAAATCTTATTTCTTGCGATATACTCTTCAATGTAACAATTCTACTCTCTTATTCCCAATCTTTCTCTTCGTATCTCAGACTCTATATTGCTCTTTCTCACAAACATAAAACATATTCGTTGGCATAGTTAGCTGTGCCACTGTAGAAGTGATGAAGAAATAACGCACTCTCAGACGCATAATTGTCTTTCTTTGAGAGTGCGTGTATTCCTTTACACGTTAAACATACAATATTACACTACAACAGTTTCGTGCCCATTTTACCTTGTGTAGAGATAGTGAGAGTGGGAGTAGATAGCGGTGTATGGAATTCAGCGTTTCACGCATTCCGCATCACTAGAACGTTCGATTATCTGCGCGAAACTCGAGCGTTTAAGAACAGTGAGTTTGAGTTCTGTAGATCTTAAAACTTTATCTGATATTTTGTGAACTTAGCTATTTTCAAATGAGAGTAGCACATTTTAAATTAGATCGAGCTAATATTTTGTTTTGTATAAGGCATTATGAAGGTGACACCAAGAAAGAGGTTTGCCAGCTGAATACTAAATTTCTTAAATAAAACTTACTTGAAAATATTGTTACAGTTTCACTTACATTTCAAAGATCAATTCTCTCTACACGTTGGAAAAGCGCCATGAAATTAGTCCTTTTACTCTGCCAAATTTATAAATCCATATATAGATAAGTTTTGTTTAAGAAGTTCACGCCATCGAATAATACACTTTCTGTAATACACTTTCTTCAGTTTTATTCCAGTATAATGCCAAACTGTGCTTTAGAGCGGTTTGGAGAGAATCTGAACTCATAGAGAGATACAGTTTGTTATGGCATTTAATTTATCTCCAACTTTAAATCTAAATCGCCAACTTCATTCGTATGTCAGTTGTAAGATTCTGTCATTACTAAAATAGCCTTTGAACATTATATAATGCCTATTAATAACCTAAATGCGATATAAATTTCATCATTCAACAAAGGTAGCTCTTTTTAAATAACTATTGTGGCTAACATCTAAAAATAACACTTCTTAACCATAAACATATTAGAATCCCCCTGTTAAAAGTTTTAGCAATTAACTGAGTATGAGGTTTATCTAAAAAAGAAACTTAGGAACATAAGAAAAAATGATTGTAGACATAAAAATAATATTATTGTACGTTATTTCAATACATCAGAAAATATAAATAATCGAATAAAACAAAACTTACTAAAACAAGTTTCCGTTTGCTAGTATAAGCGTTAAAGATAAGACCAAAAAAAAAAAAAATTCCAGCACTAAATTATGAATTTGAATGAGCCAGATTTCTTATTGACTTTCAAGATTTCAGGTTAAAATTAAAAACAAATTAATATATAAATATCAAATATGTATGTGTGTATATATGTGTGTATGTTAGTAGTGTAAGAATTTACATACGCTGAGTGAAAATTAAATTAAATAAAACAATAGATTTCAATCCCGCTACTCTGAATTATTAGCATTTGTAGAATTGTTTGTTTTCTTTATTAATGTTCATCGAAGCCCTGTAATAAGATTGATATGAGAAGATATCACTTTCATATAAATTCTATTTTATTATGAATTTGCATATGTTTGCTTCTTTCTATAAATCTATTTATCCATCTATCTTCATGTATATCGATCAACGACTAAAAATACAACACGCTTAAAAGAATATTTGCGTTATATATGACAGACAACCATTAGCAAAATTAGAAGACTGGTGCAGGCCATATAGAGTGACAAAGAAGTTTCCATCACAAAAATTAAATGGTGGGTTCAGTATCGCTACACTGCATCTTGAACAGGTTGTTATTAGCATATGTCTGAGGTCGGGCCAAGCTCTGTGCATAAAATTGGGTAGATAGAAATTGTTTTGAAACGCATTATATACACTGTACACAATGCCACACTGCTTTTAACTGACAATTACGTTAAGGGTACACGTATCTATAGAATACATAGTTACATCGCTTGTTAATTCGACGAATAGATCGTCGAATGAATCGACAAACATAACGCTCATACGTCGAATGTGATAGACGTGTCCACTGAAGTGACGGACAAAATTGCCTTCCAGTATTTTGTTGTAGACCTTTGCCTTTTGACATGAACTCTAGCCAATATCAACTTCGACTTAGATTTTTCTGTGGTGAATAAAATACCGACTGATGTCGATTAAATCGCTTATATCCATCCGAGTCTCCTGAAAGCTTTGGCTTAGGCTATAAGCCAATATTATAACAACATGCCATACTTCTAAATTCAACGACGTACGACAGAAACTTCTGCTTGACCTATTGACTGCTAAAATAGTGGTCACGCCTACATAGATGAATCACAACTTATCTCTTTATACAAAAGAAGGAAAAGAGATTTTCGATTAATGCGTACAAGAGCAACTATACCCGAAAATGATGCGATACACACAGCTGAAAGCACTTCATCTTAAGTCTACTCAATTGGGATTAACCTGGGGCTAGAAAAAGGTGCCAAACAGATGTATGCATGTATGTATGCATGTATGTATATGCATACATACATACATACATACATACATACATACATACATACATACATACATAATACATGTATATATATATATGCATGCACATCAATGAATGTATATGTATGTATATAACTATGTCAGGTCGCTGTTGAGCGCTAATGGTAACATGTAACTCAGTACACCCTGTCGCATGGTCGGGTTGTTGGTTACTAAACTGGAAACCCCATGAAGCTTACTTGGTGTGGAAGGTTATTATTGGACACACCGCAGGAGGGAAAATAAGACTTGTCAAGGGGCGGAAGAACTCATGTGTAGTCAACGGCCATCCAGCATTGTGTACATGGGTGTGTGTTTGTGTGTGTGCATGTGTGAGTATATATAAGTGTATGTCTTTGTGTGTGTGTATATATATTATTTTTGTATATCTTTTTAGATATTTAATATATATATCTTTTATATATTTATATATATTTATATCTTTTTATTTCATTTATAGTTTTAATTATGAATTTATCTATTTATTTATCTGTGTATTTATTTATTTTCATTAAAAAAACATTTTTAAATTGTAAAAATTGTAAATTTTATATATATATATATATATATATATATATATATATATATATATATATGTATATGAGGTGGGGGAACGAGGTTCATTAGCCGTGGTGAAGGCAACTCCTACAGGAAAGTGACACTGACATAAAACCAGGTCATGGTAATAACAGTTACTGAACTGGCTGCAAATCAAACCCATGACTGTTGATGGGGACTCCTGTTTTGAAACGAAACCGTGATTAGGACAACCAGTATAGTTGAATAGATCTCTGAATTCAAATCGGCTTACCCCTGCTGGCTTGCAGCATCCTTTTTGAGGAAAAGCCTAGGAGAAGGAACTCCGATATAAAACCTGCAGTCAACTTAGTACTAGTCATCTTGCTTTGCTTTCACTGGAATCTACTGTTTTGACCCAGAGAGTGGCGGGAATTCTGTACAAGTGTTTGCCACTGAAACCCAAAGAAATCCTCGACAAAATATTATCTTAAAAGTCATCTAAGGGATCATGAACGGAGTGACTGTACTGTGTGATGGGGTGTGCTGTTTGTGTTGATGGGACAACTGTCATCTCTCAGGATGAACACCGCTCATTATTTGTGTTTTCATAGAGGTGGCTCCATTAGCCACTACTGCCTGACTTCTATCTTTCAGAAAGTCATGTAACCACTCTCCAAGTTTTCCAGCTATGCCAAGATCACGCAGTTTGTGGCATATCACACCATGATCCACTTTGTCAAAAGCTTTTGCAAAATCAAGGTATATTACGTCCACATTTGAGTTGTTGAGTAACTGCCTCAACATCCAGTCATAATGTTGTAAGAGCTGGGTCAGGCAGCTCCTACATTTCGAAAGCCATGTTGAGTATCACTCAGCAATTTATTTTCTTCAAGGAATGCGATTAGTTTCTCTCTGACTATCTGTTCCACGACTTTGCTGATGCATGAAGTCAGAGAGATAGGCCTATAGTTTTTGGCATCAGCTCTGCTTCCCCCTTTATGGATTGGGCATGTTATTCCCTCCTTCAGCTTGCTTGGCAGTCTGCCGTTTGCGAGAAAGCTCTGGAAGAGGATCTGGAGGGGTTTTGCCAGGGCATGCTTACACGATTTAAGGAGGATTGCTGGGAAACCATCAGGACCAGCAGTTTAGTTTGTGTCCACTTCATCAATGACTAGTAGTACATCTTCTTCGTTAATGTTGATGTATTCCATCGTAACTGCCTCACTGGTTATAGGGGAGGTAGCAAAGAAGTCCACTGGTTTGTTCACTTGTCTGTGCTCCAATGGAGTGGTGAAGACACTTTTGAATTGCTCATTCAGTACCTCACTGATCCTACTTGGACTGTCTGTGAGGGAGACATCCTTTTCGGAGAGGGGTCCAATCTTGCAGCGTACTGAGGCTGTTTCTTTTGCGTAATGAAAGAAGGCCTTTGGGTTTGACTTAATGTTTTTTATAACCCAGGCTTCTTTGTCTGCTCTCTCCCTCACATAGGATTGTTGCAGCCTTTTTTCAATCTCCATCAGTGTCGTTTTTAGGCGGGACCTTTCGCTATTCTTGGGATGCTGATTGAGTCGATTTGCAACTTTCGTCCGTCGTCTCATGAGGATCTTCATCTCCCTTGGAATCTTGTTCCTATTTGTTTTGGCCTTTTGCTCTGTGTCATATTTCTGGCATATGGTTTGCACAGTAGACATGAAACATTCTATATATATATATATATATATATATATATATATATATATATATATATATATATATATATATATATATATATATATATATATATATATATAAGTAAATATATATATATATATATATAAATATATATAAATATATATATATATATAAGTAAATAAATATTTTAAAAAAATAAGTGCATTTTCAAACCTTCTTTCATATATATATATATATATATATATATATATATATATATATATATATATATATACATACATATATATATATGTATATGTATGCATATATATGTATATATATATATATATTTATATATATGTATGTGCTTGTGTGTGTGTAGCGTTTCTTCATTTTTCCTTACCTTAGAGGCACTATTTCTCCCCTTCTCTCTGTCCTTAATTTTATATAATCCTTCTGAGGAAGGACCTACGTCCAAAATGTTAAGACACTTCATACCCACTTCCCAAGTGCTAAATTAAAACCTTAGTCGGCATAGATTCTTCTTTCTACATTCATTTCTGTTTGATTTTTCTTTTACTTCACGTTATTTTTATGCTTACATCGCATGTACATACGTATATACACACATATACGCACAAACAAGTACACACACACATGTACATACACACACACGTATATATATATGTATGTATGTGTGTATGTATGTATATATGTAAGTGTGTGAGTACGTGTATATGTATATGTGTGTATATGTGTGTATGAGTACGTATATACACACACATACATGCATACATCTATATATGTAGAGTGAGAGAGAGAGTGTGGAGGGAAGAGAGGCATATGGTGCTTGTGATAAAAGCACCATTACGCTACTATATTCAGTATATGGTGTTGAGTATAGTACTGTGACAACGGTATTCTCATGCAAAGTTTGTTATTTCTTTGCAAAACACGAATTCAAACTTACTTCGTTTTATTTATTTTTTACAGTGTAAATTTGAATGCAAATTGCAATTACATTATATCATATTACCGCAAGAGCAGTATTTACCATAATTAGTGGGTGTGCAGTGCTTGCTCAACACACCCAGAATTATGAAATACGATGAAATGATATCAGTATTCATAAAATCTGTTTACTAATTAAAACAATGAACAAATAATAAAGCACAGGAAAAAAACAAGGAGTATGTATTTGTCTTTTTCAATGAAGCAAAATACTTTGTGTAAAATCTCACAGAAATATGTATGGAAAATTATATGAATACACACACAAGCTTACATTGAAGCACACATACCCTTAAATGTTTATACATATGAGTATGCACATACATACATACATACACTCACAAACACACAGACACACACCTACATACACAGACACACAAATTTGTTAGCGCGCGTGTGTGTATTCGTTTTCATCTAATTCTACACATATTTTTCTCTATCGTAGTTTGTACAAATTGCATTTTCATTTTTGTTTTTGCTTTAATTAGTATCCTGATTTTAAAAACAATGATATCATACACCGTATTTCATAATGAAATTACTTTCAATCAGGCATTAGAATCATGATTGAATTACTATATTTAAATTGGATGGATATGTTTTCGGATCTCTTGAACCTGTCGCCATTTTGGTATTTTTTATCGATCAGCGTCTGGTCGATATATACAATCTTACTCTTATTTTTGGAATTATGTAATTTAATAAATCCTCTCACCAGACATACTGAAGTTACTCAATAAGCTCGAATAAAGTCATATCTTATGAACAAACCATTGCTATGTTGTTGCTATCCAGAATCTGACGGAGCATCGAACCTTTAAGTTTAGGCATAATCGAGCCGCCTGAAAGATTTATGGTGAGTGAAAGATTTAGTGTGAACGGCAGACAGTGAGAAAGATAAAGTGGAGAGAATGTATTGAACATTCAGGAAAGACAGAGGGACGAAAATACGAAGTCAGAAATAAAGAGACAGAGACACGTATGAAGAAATAAATAAAGGGAGATAAGTGGAGAGTGAAATACTGGGGAGGAGAAAATGGAATTATTTATAGGAAGGCTGTTTCATATATAAAGTTAAGTTTGTGTATTAAGTTAAAGTGGAAATTGTTAACAAAATACTTGAAAACATTTAAAACAATGAGATAATTGAAAACACAAAACTTAAAACGTTTTTCAACGAAAATATGTTAATTTTCTGCCTGAAGTTTCGGTAGTTGTTTTAAAGCATATTGGAAATATGTTTGCATTGATATTCTAATCAGAGTGTAAATAATCTCCCACAAAAGATAGCAAATAAACAGACTCTTTGCACAAACAAAGAATCACGTTTTTCAACATTGGAGTGTAGGAAACATATTTATAAAGAATGACGCTTGTCTGAATATTTTACTCGTTTGATATTTATTTCATAGACATTGAATGATGCGGGGTGAGGCAAATGAAAGAAACTTAAACACTGCAAATCCACTTCTGTTTATCCAACAACACTGTCTCGCACACTTTTAATAACACTGATTTCGTGGTAAAAAAATACGTTAAAATTGCAGAAGGCGCTTGTCTGTGCATTTGTGTGTATATATGTGTGTCTGTCAGAATTAAAAAGGATATGATAAGATTCAAAGAAACATTAATGTCAGCTACCTTACTAATCATTCTTATAGCTAATATAGTTGTTTTGGGGAATGATTCTTGAAGCAAAGCCACCGTGATATAAGTCCTTGCGTGTTTGATGTGTATCCCTTCTCTCCTTAGTTTATATTTTTAATGACACCCGAATGATTCTCTTCGGCAATATATATTATAATGGACAACGTGATCGAGAATTCATATTCAAGAATTTAGAAATACTGCAGGGTTTTAATTATGCATGTTATTTGAGACTCTCAATAAAGATATGCACAGTTACAGTGGATTTCATTTCCTGACTTTTGTTATTGTCCGTTTCACAAAACTTTATAATCAAATCATATATTTACTCACTGATTTCTTTACTGGTTTCCATTACTGAATTATGTCCATATTAGGGAGACATTCTCAAAAGTTTTTCCTCGATTACATTGACCATCGTATTTATTTTATCCATCTATTTTTATCAGGAGGATAACTTAATTGTTTTGAAACAACATTTTTTTATAAACCGGTTGTTTGAGTGAAAGATACGCAACAACATGGACACACTCACACATACACACACAAGCGCGCACACATGGTGCGACTCTGCACTGATGCACTCTAACAAATTCAACTATCAAAATAATGGTTCAGTCGAAACCATACGAGTGCACATTTACCAAAGGTTTCTTTTTGCGAAGTGAAGTTATTTCTCACCCCGAGAGTAGGTCCCAGAATGACAACACTTGATGTATGTTTGGAACCATCTCGAATTATAAGCAACAATAAATTAAAGTGCAAGTTGAATGATTTAACTTTAGGCTGATGTGTACTACTGTAGTCGAATCCGAATTGTAGTGTCGTTGTGTATAGCCGTATCGTCGGACATCTAATCTTATTTTCCATTTCGTTTTCAAACTGCTAGGCTTATGAGATACTGCTTAGCCTACATTATAATATCTCATGCTTGCTCGATGCTTTTATTTTACAGCTCTTCTATTCAGATGTTTGTATGTAGATCATTACTTGGATGCATGCTATTATAAATTTCTATTATCTTCTCAAACTTTTTGTTATTTCCATCTCCAGTGTAGTTATTGATTTAAGGTCCAGTATTTTGCAAGGGGACTCTTATTGGTGTGACCTGGCGGATAATTGCCATAAATTTAGAAAATATGATGCTAAGTGTGTGTCATCAATTGTCTTAGCTTGTAGTTTTTTTTTTATTGCAAACGATGAGTTAGCTGATATCAGACGGATGCAACATATTTTCTGTGATTATAACCCACGAAAATCGGAAATAGATGTATATTTTTACGAGTTTATATAAGTAAGGTTGAAGTGCACATAAAAGGGTGATAGAAATGACGATGTTCTAGAACGTGATTACAATTTTACTTCATAAGCGTGCTTGTTTGGCTTTTCACAATGTGGTACCTTTCCTAGTAATCTAGATTCTCGGAATAGTTGAAAATGATGCTGAATACAGTGATTCCTTATATTTTTAAGTATTGTAAGTTTGCGTTTGGGATTTCCTTATTTTTTTCATTGTCCAAGAGAAAAGACAGACAACATGATATAGTATGTTTTTGCAGTTATTTTTGTACGTTTGTCATTAAGTTTGATAATAGAGTCATTCAAAGTCGCGAAAAAAATTAGCACCATGAAGCTAGTCATTCAACTTCGTTTCTCGATTATTCAATTTCGCACTTCGGTCAAAGAATTTAGCATTCACATCATTCAAATTAAAACGACTGTCGAGAGCATTCAAATTAGTCAGAATGCGAGGAATTATCTTTTCGAGCATTCTGATTCGCACGTGTGCATTCGAGTTCGGAATAAGATTATTCAATTTAGCACTAATTTTACATGTGTGTTTTTACTTACATTCAAAGAAGTGAATGTTAAAAATAACAACTTTAAATGACATGTTAGGCCATGCAGATTTATTATGTTGTTGTAGCTACAAGGAAGAAATAAATTACGTGATTCTTCTGTCCACGAAAGTTTTTTTCACTGCAATATTGTGTTCTTTGGTCTGTACTTACTTGGTAGTTTATTTGGAGGTGAGCCTTTTTACTGATTGTTGAATTGCTTGGTTTTTAATAGTATTTTTAATTGTTTATTAAACAATTATTGTTTTACCCCGCGCGAGGAAACCTACAATATGGCGAGCGGAGAAAAGCGTTGAGGAGAGGAGTTACTTAACCGAGGAGGAGATCGAAAAGAATTGTGTAAGTAAATTTATATTAGATTCAGACGAGGAGAGAGAAAGACCAATACGGGCTACTACAAGGAAAAACATTTATGTACCAAGTTTAAAGACGAAATATAAAGAAGAGGAAAAGAAAGAAAAATCTAAGAAAAAACTTGACTTTGCCGCTGTGGCAGGTGCTAAAGTTAGAAAGATTAATTTGGCTAATGTGGAGGAACACAAACAAATGATGACAAGGGAGGGGCACGGAATTACAGCGGCCCCTCCAAAAAGTATTTGACCGACAAGGTCAAAAATAATAGAACTGTTTATGTGTTAGTGGCAAAGATTGAGATAGAGTACCTAGCAAGAGATAGAAGATACGCGACGGTGGAGGTGAGGATGGAGTCAGAGAAAAGAAGCCCGGCTCCATTCAGTGGAACCTGTAAGAACGGAAGAGATGGTACTTCTACCCATATATATGGGTAGAAGAACGTCGAAGATTACAATCAGAAATGATCCCGCTCGTCCCGGCAGTGACGATGGGATCGGAAGATAAAATATCAGTCCTGAACGCTGCCGTGATGGAGCCAAGAAATTGGCATGAGCAGAGTATGCGTATTATAATTCAAGCCGAACAGACCATACTGGAGGAAATTATTGAGACCTTCGAGGTTGATGAGACCCGTCTGGTGGTGAAAGTAGAAGGTCGCCAGCCTCGATGCTTCCAATATGGCAAGAAGGGCCACCTCAGAGTGGAGGCTGAAAAAAAAGAAAGAAGAAACGCAGGTGGTAGAGATTGAACCAACGACGCCAGAGCAGAAGACAACAATACCAGTAGAAAGAACACCAATGCCAGAAGAAAAAGTTAGGGAGGGATGGGCTCTTGTGCAGAACAAAAGAAAAATGAAGCCACCCTCCCATAAAAAAGAGAACGAGAAAACAGAGGCGAGGCAGATTACAAAGCCGAGTAAATCTAAAAAGAAAAAAGAAGACAGTTGCTACATGGCGGTTTGAATCTCGAATAGAGATCTAGCGAACCGCCTAGCAACTATATCTGCATAAAAAATTGAGGAAGCAGAAAGTCAGAAGGAAGGGAATGAAATTTACAAAACGAATCGGAAAACTTATAAGGTTGTTACTAATGACTTTCGTAAAGATGTTGGCCCTCCCAGGTTAGACTTTAAGCCAAAAGTAAAAGTGTATAAGGACCTCCTCACTCCGACGCTACGAGCCCAGGAAAGAGAAGAAAAGGTGGGTTCTCCCCCGCCTCTAAACACCGACTAAAAAGCTAAACTTTTATGGCGGTTTGCGTAGGTTGTATAAATGTGTGTGGCCTGACGTCGAGCTGGAAACAAGGGCGTTTCCTAAATGACGTTAGGTCACAATGATTAGATGTTATTGTTGCTTCTGAAACTTCGTTAAAAGGACCAAAAGATCTGCTCCCGCTCCTGAAAGGCTACGAAGAATTCATTTCTCCAGGCCGGCCTGGGGGCGCGGGTGGAGTGTTTGTCCTACTTAAAAGAAACCGAGTTTCAGAGAAAAGTTGATTTTTTTCTGATCTAGAATGTAGGCTGGTCGTCTTAGACCTGATGTTCAGTTGTGGTAAGGAAATCAGGCTGGTCGCGGTTTATGCACCTAATTCGAGTCAGACTGATTATTACCGAGAGTTGGAGAAGTGTCTAGGTACATTACGTTCTTTTGTTGTGTTAGGAGGCTTAATCACTATTCTTGATGCACGCGTGGATAGTGTTGGCTCATATTCTGATAGGAGACTTAACAGTGACTTCCGGGATCTACTAAGTCGCTTTCAGCTAGTAGATCTCTACAGACTAGAATTTCCGACTGCTCCATTGTGGACATGGTCAAATAGTGACGGTCTTCTAGGTCTTACATAGATAGGATTTTTATTAGAAAACTAGACAAAGATATAGTTACGTGTCCACAATATCACATTGTCAGTTATAGTGACCACAAGCTGGTCACTTGTAAACTGTACCTAAATAAGCAATGTAGTAAGGATTCTGCCTACTGGAAACTCAATAAGTCCCTTTGAGGAGTACAGGAGACGGATTATGTTATTAATACAGAGGACGTTGACGGTTTCATTATTAACAACAAATGGTGGTACGCCCCGAAAGGAGCCATTAAATTTGAGTCTATTACATATGGTATAGGTTTAGTGGTTAGAGGGCGTAGGAAGGAAACAGAATTAGTTACGGCCCTAGAGGAAGCCGTGAGAACTGGCGACGCAACCCAAGTGAAGGCGAAGAGACTGGAGTTAACCAAGCACCTCGAAGTCAAACACATGGAGTGTATCGTCAGAGCTAGACGTCGCGCAAATGGGGATGGATGGAATCAAGGCAGCTTGATGAGCACGTGTTATGGAAGCTCAACGTGAAAATGAATCCATAATTCGATCTTTAGTGAATTTGCAAGGTGATCTGATAAACGAACCCGAGGAGATGTGTCGGATCTTTCAGGAGCACTTCGCTCAGCTTTTCGCAGGGAGCGATGGATCGGCTAGTAGGAGGTACTTTACGGACTTCTTCGCCGGGCTGCTGCCCCTTCGGGGCAGGATGCGGAGAGCTGTGAAGGATCCATCACACCTGAGGAAGTGATCGGGGCCATAGCGGACTGCAGCGGTGGTAAGGCGTCGGGACTCGATGGTCTACCGTACGAGTTATATAAAAGTATGCCAGATTTGTTCGGGTACGTACTGTTTAGCGTTTACACGAACTGGCAATAGAATAGGTTAATTCCCAGAGATGTGTGCCGGGGAGTAGTGATGCTGGTCAGGAAGGAGCCAAACAAGGGGGATAATATAGATAATTTTAGGCCCATCACTCTTCTGAACGCAGAGGTGAAGATTTTGGACAAGGTGCTAGCAAAAAGTTTGATGCGTGTAGCGGATGGCTTGATTGGGGAGGCAAAACCTGTGCAGTACCTGGCAGAAACATCCAGAATAATCTTCATCTTATACGCTACAACGTAGAAGGGTATGCTAATAATTCTGGCAAAGGTGGGGCACTGGTCCGTTTAGACCAGGCTAAAGCGTTTGATAGGGTAGACCATCGTTACCTGTTTTACGTGCTCGCGCTGTTCGGAATAGGAATTGGTTTCCTCAGGTGGATCATACAGTTCGGGTGAACGGCTTTTTCTCGAAGCCATTCTGCATCAAACGGTCGGTTCGCCAAGGGTGTCCGCTCTCCCCGCTTTTACACTTGATGGCGCTCGAGCCATTACTGCGAAAGCTGAGTGGCATCGCGACGAATGCAGGAGGTAGGGGATCGGTTACAGCATACGCGGACGACATCACTATCATCGTGACGAAGATGAAACACCAGCAGCAAGTAGATGAAACCATTAATGTTTACGAGACGGTGACAGGAGCGAAAATAAAACCAGGGAAAGTTGGTCGGCTTGCACCTGGAGGGGTAAGTCGATCCTTCGAATAGCGTCGTGGGACGCTGGACGGAGGGCCCGCTTAAGTTGCTAGGAATCTCGTTTGGTCCAGATTTCCAGATAGAAAAGAACTGCTCCAATGTATCGGGCAAGGGGATCCACACAGTCAAGACCTGGTCATGGCGGTGGCTATCCTTGAAAAGGAGGGTGGAGGTGGCCAATGTGTTTATAGCATCGGCCATCGTTCCTTGTCCAGATTCATGGTTGAGCAAGTTGGAGAGGCTAATCTTCCGCTTTTTGTGGAAGAACTCCACTCCAGTTGTAACACTTACTATTTGCTGACAAAAGTCGTTAAAAGGTGGAACTTTACTGTTGATACGTTAACATGCGCTGAGGCTGAGGCATCTTTGGCTCAACCTGGATGGTGAACACGTGTGGTCTCCGCTCGCTAAACGGATGTTCCCCAACATTACTAGTTTTAGTGGTAGAGAAAACTGGTTTCGTCGAAGATCGAGGATGGGCACATTGTTTCCGGAGTGCCACAAGGCTCTTCTCCAGTTCCGCAACTCGGGCAACGCCAGCGGTTTCAGTGCCACCGCGGCTTACTATAGTAGGTTGGTAGAGGCTGGAAATGATGCTGCCCAGGGAAGGACCCTGGGCCTTGATGATAATCAGTTAGACAGCCTGTTCTGACGGACATTCGGGCCGAAGACACTGGATAACTTCCAAAAGTCTTTGGCCTGCCAGTGTTACAGAGGAGCACTACCCGTTCGGGATAAGCTCATCAGACACGGCCACCCTGGGCCGTCGGTATGTCCAAGATGAGGGCGGGACGTGGAAACCGTCCTGTACATTATTGTGCAGTGTCCTAGAGTGTCAAAGTTCTGGGTTAATGCAGAACACATGTTGGCAGATGTGAGAAGAGTACAGATATCGTCTGAGTCAATCCTAAAAATTGCCCCACCTGATTTCCTCACGGAAGAAGGTAAGAATTGTTTTCTCGTAGTAATAGCAATTGTGAAAGAGGTGATATGGAAGTCGAGAATGAAAGGTATTGTGACAGGCTGCTTCGTCTCCGGCCTCGCGCTGGTGAATGTTTTCACCTTTCGCCTTAAAAGGAAGGAGGGGCTGGAAAGGAGATGCCTGTCAGAGAGTATGTTCAACAAAAGATGGATGTGTGTGGCAAGCATGTTGGGAATGAAAGGCCCTGTGTGAATACATTAGAAAGATTACCAAGGTGTCGGTAGAGAAACAGGGCTCGTGGGATCGGAGTTTCCTGTTTTAATAGCTCATTGTATGATTTTTGCATGTAAAATGTTCTTGTGTCTCGTTCGATTTTAGTGCAATTGTAAATTTTTATTATCATATGTGTACGACCATAGTCATAGTGTGCTGACCCCTCTTTGCTAATCCGTATGGATAATAAAAAAAAACGAAGTCTTTTTCATTGCAACATTCGTAACCAGTAGGTATCAGTTGCATTTTATTTCCCTTTCTCTTACATCAACTTGTAATCATGAAGCCACGCGTAACTGGCATTAAAAGGAGTATTGCCCGATCCATAGTAGCGATCTACCTACGATCTGAGAGGTGCCACAATTTGCCCCGAGGAGGAGCTCACCATGATAAGATTGATGAGGAAATGCGAGCCAGGCCTTAGGTGATTATTGATGCCAATCCACTCGCAACCCTTTAACAATTAAAGAGGGACTTAGAGGCAGCGTTGCTCGGAAAGCCGCCTATTTCTGTGTCTACAATCTCACGGACTCTAGGTGGGATGTTGATAATTATGAAGTTGGCCGAAGATGTCCCAGATGCAAGAAATGTCCGAAGAACTCTAGAAAAGCGTTATGAGTACCCGCATTGATTCATGGAAGAGGGAGTCGTCGGTCATTCATTGACAAATGTGGGTACAACATTTGGACCGGGTGGTCTTTTGGACGCAACCCTCGAGGCGTTTCTGTTCGCCGAGTTGTCAACCATCAGCGTGGGAAAAACTGCAACGTCACTTTCGCGGTGTCGGGAGAAATCGGCCTGGTTCAGCACTCCATTGCGAACGATGTCGTTACACGAAATTCTTTTGGGGACTTCTTAGCTAAAACAGATGGAGCATGTGCCGACATTTTCCCAGCAGATGAATCTGTCTACTTGATCTATGACAACGCACACGGTCACACGTCCATGCTGACCTCTCATCTGACGCCGACCCACGGGTCAGTCTGAAACTCCTGTCCCCCTACTCGCCGTTTCTTAATTGTACGGAAATGGCGCACTCTGCCTTTAAGGCGACGTCTCTCGAGCTGGGTTTCTGCAAAGGGTTGGCGATCAGGTTGCTGTACAAGCCGGCATGACCATAGAAGAATGGCGAGCACATGTTATGCAACATGTCGCAAGGCTATCGCTATCGCTCCATAAAATGTGTTCGTTGGTATAGACACACCCAGACGTACCTCTCTTAAAGTACATATCACCCTTTCCCCGACGAAACAAATAATTCAAATCAAAGAAATATAAACTTTTCCCAACAAGACATATTATGCAAAGGAAGTACACTTATCACAACATAATGTATTCAAAATAAAAGAAAATGAGCATTTGTTGTAATTGTGAATTTCCTTAAAAAGATTGAAAAGGCTGGAAAGTGATTTCATGAGCTCTTTAACAATAACTACATGTATCAATGCAAAGACAAAAAAGAATACATAGAATAGTCATGGGCATGATAGAGTGCTTAAAGCATAAAAATTAGATGAAAAGACATGATTATGATAACAATGATCACGCGATAAAACAAAACCGACTATCGTGCTAATTTGATTGCTCGAAGTGTTAAATAGTTTGCTACGAAAGGAATTTGAATGCTCGATAAGATGCTTCCTCGCATTCCGATTAACTTGAATGCTCTCGACAGGTATTTTAATTTCAATGATGTAAATGCTAAATTCTTTGACTGAAGTGCGAAAATGAATGATCAAAAAACGAATTTGAATGACGCTAATTTTTTCGTGACTTTGAATGACCCAATTATCAGATTGAATGACAAACATAGGGAAATAATTGCAAACAACTATATTTTATGCTCCCCTCAGCTTTGTTAGGGTGGGTATTGCCACTGGTATTCGTACAGGGCAGATTGCTTGTTGCTAGAGTTTCGGTATCTTATTGAAGTCGTAAATGTGACATGAAATATGATGTTTCTTCGTGCTGCTGGTGCAACTAATACTGCTAATGCTGTACAATAATTTACAGCTTATATGTTTATATAATATGCAAATGTTGCTTAGTTTACTGCTTTGCCTTGGTTTATTTTCTTCGTAATTTAGTCGCCTAACTTAACTGATGTTGAATTTATTTTTATTGTGAATGTTATTCCTATTTTTGTTTTATCAGGTTTCTATTTGCTGATATGTAATTTGGGGTTTCTTCTTTTATGACGAAGGAAATTACTTGCGATGCTATTATCTGCACCTTGTTATCTGCACTGTATTAAAAGATATTATTTGCACTGAAATTTTCATCAAGAATGATTTTTTTGGAAGAGTGTCTTGGTGATATACTGCCTAGGTGATGTAACTGAAGTGTGTAATCTGCTGGGAAAATTGATAAAGTTAATAGTAGTGCATTTGTATTTGTTAGATTCTTCCTTTTTATATCTACTGCTTGTATTCATAAATGTTGCACTTCTAATTTAACATATGCTAATTTTTTTAATCGCTGGTGTTGTAGTTATGTGGAAGAAGTACTGGAACTGTTTTAAGGTATTATGTGTATAGGTGTGGTGTTGACACGGTAATGATATTTGTACCTTTTGTTCATATTGATGATCTTGATATTATTATTATTTGTGAAATGTGTGTATTTAAGTCAACTTTTTTTCAAACGGTGTTGTTTAATTACATCTGTGAATTTCGGAAAATAACTTTTCTAAGGTTTTGAAATCTGTATCACTTCGACGAAAGACGTTTGTTTTAGAATTCATCTAAGCATACTGTGAGCGTTTGTATTGTTCCTGCGAATAAAATTCCATTACTTGATCGACATCTGAAACCTAACCATCCCAGATTTTGTTTGGCATGTATTCACAGAACTGATTTATCCAGTATATGTACCCATTTTAAATACATTAGTGTGATCTGTGGTTGTTGTACTCTGTGACATTTAAAACGCTCAGTATTCCTTTCTCAAATTACATCGAATTGACAAGTTCATTTCTGGATAAATTTCCGTCTTCCTTTAGCGAAGTAACTAATAAATTAACAATAAATAATGAGAGGAAGGCGGTGAGCGGGCAGAAACGTTAGTAGGCCGGGCGAAATGCTTAGCGGTATTTCTTCTGCCGCTACGTTCCGAGTTCAAATTCCGCCGAGGTCGTCTTTCCCTTTCATCCTTTCGGGGTCGATAAATTAAGTACCAGTTATGCACTGGGGTAGTTATAATCGACTTAATCCCCTGTCTGTCCTTGTTTGTCTCTTCTATGTTTAGCCCCTTGTGGGCAATAAAGAAATAAGAAATAAGAAACGTTAGTAGGCCGGGCTAAAAGCTTAGCAGTATTTCGCCTGTCTTAGTGTTCTGAGCTCAAATTCCGCCGAGGTCGACTTTGCTATTCGTGGTCAATAGTTGTGATATTTTAATATGAATAAAATGTTGACCTTAGTTGTTGAAAATTATTAGATTACTGAAAGCTTGATATTTGTTCATGTATCTAGCTATGCAAATGACATAAGTACTTGGTGATATTTTCTATTTAAAAATATTGAACAGGCCGACAGTTTATCGCAGTATCAGGTTGCAAATGCCTCTACAAATAAGTACACGGTGTATTTAAAGAATTAATCAACATAATTGATATATTCTGAAGGATACCAACAAAAATGCAAATTAGCTTGACAAAACAAAACAGTTTTAAAATTCTTTGGTCAAGATAAGTATAAAAGCGAATGTTACTGCGGAAGTTCGACATCGGAAATAAAGATTGGTAGTTCGAATAAATAGCTACTGTGAGTATACAAAACCAACTTTAGTCGAGAAAGAGAAGACTCTTACTTTCTTGAAATTTTGTTCAAACTCTAATAACAGATGAAAAACCAGATTAGTTCATCATGTTACATCGTACAGTAACTTCATACTTGCAAAAATACTTGTCTTACTACGTAATATGGCGAGCTAACCGGCTTAAACATTCTACCTTAAGATTCTATTAGTTTAAAATCACCTGTGTATAGCAGATTTTTCTCATGATGTTATCAAAGAACTCGTCATAAAATCCTGCAGAAACAGCGGTGGTGAATTTTAAACCGCATCCTTCTTACATACTTATACATACAGAGATGCTTACATACATATATACATACATACATACATATATATATATATATATATATATATATATATATATATATATATATGGATGGATAGATAGATAGATAGATAGATAGATAGATAGATACATACATACATACATACATACATACATACATATACATGTATATATAATGGATAACAAAACGAATGGTTTTCACCCGGTAGCTTACTCGCAAAGCACGGTCACTTTCACAGTAATCGTTATGTTGAGTGACCCACGAGGAATCGATGCTAAATGTGTCGAAGCAATTGTGATTAATAATAAATTCTCGTATGTTTTATCTTCCGTCTTTCACTTGCCATATACATACATACATACATACATACATACATGCATACATACATACATACAAACATATATACACACACACGCACACACACACACGCAAATACACACACGCACACGCACACACACGTATATATATAAATGCGTAGTATGAGATATGGACTCAAAAAATCATGTGGATAGGCTCTTATGAAATTCTAGGCTTTTCTTATGAAATCGGTTACCACTCCACGTAGTAATCCACGTTTATTTCTATGGTAACTTGTTTATAAAGAATAAAGCTATTTTCCGTTACATTTATTCTATTGAGTTGTTTTATGATACTCAGTGTAGAATTTTGAAGTTGTTCCATCTTTTAACTTCATGATGATCCTGCGAGAGGAGCGTTTGTACATGTATTGCCAATGTAGCAGTTAGAATCGTGATGTTTGTAGCTTAAACTTTCGCAGTTAAATTTAAAATTATATTATTCATTGTATGTTTGTTCTTGCTATGTGTTGCTATGCATTTGATTTATATATACAATAAACTGTTTGTGTAAAATGCGTATGTTTAGAAGTACTGTTTAATAAATTTACCGCATTGTTGCAATTCATCAATAGTAATTCTTACATAGCTTGGTTTACTTGTCAGCTTGAGTATCTTTGTACGTGTATGAGTGTGATATACATACATACATACATACATACATACACACATAAACACGGACACAGGCACACACACACAAACACATAAAAATAGATATAAAGCTAAAAGGCAAAAATCTATAACCCTTAATATGCAGATGTAATCAAAACTGGAGAGAAATTCAATAATGCCTTTCAAAACAAAAGCAACAACTATAGAGTACTAACAAGCAATAATCATGGAACAAATCACCAAAACAAACCCTCAAACCGTAGAAAACGGTTTTATTAAAAGGATACCAAATTAACTAAAAGGATCTAGCGTACCAAACAAGAAAATATAACAATAATATTAGACATATGAATAACTAGAAACCCTCCTTCCAAATCATAATAGAATGATAGGCTACAAATAACTCACAAAACAAAATAAACACATTTTAGAGAGAAAGAATTGCAAACAAAATCGAAAGTAAGGATAAACGATACAAAGATTCATGGAAATACTGAGCCAACTGAATCAAAAGTAATAAATCTATCGCATCGTAACCAAATGAAAAGTGAAATAAAAGTTTTGGAATTTCAAGTTAAATTACAACTACAAAACCTGATACAACTGGATAGTATTCTAAGGAATTATTGAGAAAATTTCGCCAGCGAGATTACTTTACATAAAAAAAAATAGAATAAAAGGCTTCTGAAAAGCCATGACAAAATTCACTGGTCCCACTCAAGAACTATACGGTCGTTATATCGATGACTGTATCAGCGCGACTTCACTCCTTACTCTCTTTTGTCCAATCCTTCCAGCCTGCCCTCCGATTCTCCTACGCTATTTCTAACTCTTCCGTCAAATTTCTCGACATATCTGTCCGAATACTCCACTCCATTCTCACTACCTCCATCCACTACAGACACTCTGACTCACACTCCTACCTTAACTTCTCCTCCTCCTACCCTGCCTACACCAATCTTTCCATCTCCTACTCTTAATTCCTCCGTCTGCGCAAATTCTGCAGTAACAACTATGACTTTCATACTCAGTCTCAGCTCATGGCGCACCAATTCAATCTACGTGGATGTCTCCTCACCATTATCCACACTGCCCATGGCTCTTCTGCTCTTTCTCCTTGTACCCGCACACGTCTCCCATTATCCCTCAGCTACCACCCCTCCACCCTGCCCCTTGTACGCACCATTTTCCGAGCCTTCCGCTGACTCCAATTCGTTCCTTCCACCTCGCACATCTTTCTTAACCTACCCCTACCCTCCTTCAAACGAACCCATAATCTGCGTGACCTCTTGGTCCACGGTTTCTTAACCCCCACCTCCCAGACTGGCTCTATTCCTTGCTCCTGTCCACTCTCCAATATCACTGTATTCACAAGCACCCATAATCGTCCCTATCATATCACATACTCATTTACCTGCACTTCTAGTAACGGCATTTACTGCATCACCTACTGTCTCTATCCCTCTCTGTACATCGGCGGTCAAACGGGACACCGCTTGGCTGTCCGGTTTGCAGAACACCTCCAAGTAACCACACTCGGCAATGACACACCTTTCTCGCGCAATTTTCGCATTACGGGTCATTCGCTACAACATCTGTCTGTGTTTGGACTGTCTTTGCACTGGTGCCATCCGGATATCTACCTTCGCCGTGAACAAAAATTAATCTTCTCTCTTAGCTCCTTGTGCTACATGTGCTCAACTCGACTCCTCTCTTCATCTGGCACCAACCTCAGTGCCTCTCTTCATTTTCTACCAACCCCACACCACTCCATACACACTAACATTGACCACTTCCCAGCACCTACATAACACACCATCATCCTCACACCCACACGCAATCTTCCACAGCGTCACCACACATACCATTTATATCACCAGCCACACAAACTGTTCAACTCAGTACAGACACCACATACCATCAGACACTCCCACACCCACATAAGCACATAATACTTGAACTCAGACAATATATGCTCCCACACCCACACAAGCACATAACATCTGAATACTGGCTATATATACATACACACGCAACATGCATTAACACACGGAACATACATAGACCAGGATAACTTTTGCTCGCATATTTACACCATACATATGCACACTGTTTGGTCACTTACACACACACGCACACACAAACACACATGTGCACATCCACGTAAAAAAAGCAAACATCACCTGATACACACAACATGCACACAAGCACACACTCACACACGTCAGACCACTATTCACACACACACTTACACACTCGCACACACCATTCTCACATACACTCACGCACGTGCAACTTCTCTTGTTCGGATGACTAGCCCTTTATTACCTACCTTTCACTCAACCTCTTTTTTTCCTGTTAGTATCTCCCTTTCTCCCAGCCTCTTTTTTCCAAATCATTCGCCATGCTGGACCGCTGAAATCTCCAGGTTTCAATCTCTCTGTTTATTTTCTCTTATTCCTTTCTGTTGGAAAGCGTAGGCACGAAACGTAAAAGACTTCTTCATTTTCCCCGAGCGTCAAACTAATGCACTTGCTTGTTGTTCATACACCCGTCTTTGTCTTTGGCTTTTCTATAAATTTCAACTATATATGTATAACTAGCATCTACGTAGTATATTTGCAGCATACGTGGTAAGAAATTTGCTGCCCATCCACACGGTTCTGTGGTCACTTCCACTGCATTGAACTTTGGGTAAGTGTCTTTTATTATAGCTTCGGGCCGACCAAAGCCTTGTGAGTGGATTTGGTAGACAGAAACTGGAAGAAACCCGTCGTATATGTGTGTGTGTGTGTGTGCACGGGCGCGCGTTTGTGTTTGTGTGTGTGTGTGTGTGTGTGTGTGTGTGTGTGTGTGTGTGTGTGTGTATGTTTGAGTGTATATTAAAGGTTATGATCAAAGGTCATATTCCACCCACTTGAACAGAATGTCTCTTCGTCACCGGTATATTCCCTTTGTCAGCCGAGCGAACTGGAGTAACCTCAAATGCAGTGTTTTGCATTAGAACACAGGACGTCGCCCGGCCCAGGAATCGAAACCACAATCTTAGAACCCCATAACCACTGAGTCACGCACGCACGCACACACACGCACACACACACACAGACACACACACACATACATGTATATGCATATAGATACACACATGCATACATGTGTGTGTATGTGTTTCTACACGACTATACATACATAAGTACACGCTAGTACACAAATATATCAACACATATGTGCATGTATGCCGGTTTACGTAAGAGTGTGGGCGTGTGCGTCCGTGTGTATGTGCATGTGTGTGTGCATGTATTTGTGTGTGCGTGCGTGCGTGCGTGCGTTAATGCTATTATACTGTCAGAATGAACTGAATTATTATTTTCTTAAAATGATATCCAACGTCATGCAGCAAGCGTCAGTATGCTTTGCAGAAATTATTTCGAAAGGTTGCTTGAAACATTTTCAAGTAGTTTATTATACGTATTAGGTGATACAGCAGCTAAAAGGCTATAATTCACATAGTGCTTCTCGAAGAAGATATTCTCCTCCACCTGACATTGACTGACAAAACGACTAATAAGTTATACTGTCAGCGAATGTCGTGTAGAAGAGAATTTCTACTCCAGGATCAAAGTGAAGGAAACTGCATGGAATTCACATCATGTACATTTAGGTATGATGGCAAGTTTTCCGAGGTTGTCAGATAGTTTGTTGTCAATGTATATATATATATTTTCCGCCAGATATTTTGATGGCTAAATTGGTTTTAATAATAATTTAACCCTTGTCGTTTCATTCAGCTATGCACTCATCACATGTGATCTATTTTCTTGGTTCGTTGTGGTATCAGGTGATTTTTAACTTGAACATTTCAGTAAATATGAAAGTAACTTCTAAATATACGTCTGCTTCTTTTCAGCTGAGTATAGAATGAAAATATTTAGATAAACATATGGTTGCGTTCGTTTATAGAAATGCATGGTTACGTTCAAACGTATGCGTCTATTCAAACACTTCTATGGATATGTAATAATATACATTTAGACACTAATCAAATTAATGTAACTTTGAACGATATAATGTTTTGTTTTTTTTTACTAGAAAACAGTATATTCAGTCATCCTATTTCGATGTTCATAGATCGAGCAGTAGCCATGTGGTTAATAAATTCACAGAGCAAACACATGATCTAGGAATCCATACGCCGTTTGACCGAACCCTATCAGTCGAACTTAGTAAATGGAAGCGTTATACACACATGCAAACGTTCATATTTATAAACTGCTATTCAAAACTACGAATCAATATGTTTTTTTTTTTTAAAGTTATTCAGAAACTTAGTTCTGTATTTAAGTTATTCAGAAAATTAGCTATGTATTTAAGTGGCATAAATTTGAAATGTAAGCCTTGAACTCTTATTATCACATTACAACACCTGATTTTCCAATTTTTCGTAGCGTATCAACATTTCAAAACTACAAAACCACTTATATATTTTCATTTCTTTCCACATTATTTCTGAAGATATTCGGCTCAATTGTACTCTCTATGATCCAAATTACATTTCCAGTATGCCTCGAAATTGGACAAGAGAAGATTCTTGCAATGAAAGTGGAAGGAATGAGTAACCGGAAGATTACCGGGAAGACTCGGAGAAGCAGAACGCCAGTGGACAAGTTTTTGAAAGAACCTAACGGCTACAACAGGGTTCATGCTGGCGGACGTCCCAAGGCTGCATCAGAAAGGGATGAAGGGCCATTGTCAGAGTTGTGAAGAAGTCACGCTGTTCTTCCTTTTTCCAAAATCGAGGCATCAACAGGAGTAGGAGTCTCGACATCCACTGTAAGAAGTGTGATTTTGACCCATGGTTTCCCCCTCAAGAAGCGGCTAGGACATCCGTTATTGTCGCCTTCCCACAAAGCTATTAGATTGGAGTTCGCTCGGCAGCATCAAACATGGGATAGTGAATCAACTAGGGTTCAGTTCTCTGACGAGAAAAAACGGAGTTTGGAAGGCTACGACGGTAGTTAGTATTAATGGGCAGATAAATATATACAAAATTCTACATATTCCCAGTGGCGTAACAGCGGAGGCGGTCTTATGGTCAGGGGAGCAATATATGCGTATGGGAAGCAGCCAATTGTCATCATGTGTGGACGTTTCAGTGCTGCACGATACATCGATATGCTGGACGGGATTCACATTGACGAAGAAGGAAGAAGGCACCATAGCAAGAAATTCATATTTGATCAGGACAATGCTCCTATTTATAAAGCAAAGGTAACTTTAGTTTTCCTTCATGCAATTGATGCTGAAGTCATGCCATGACCAGGAAGAAGTCTGGACTTTAATCCTACAGAGAATGCCAAGATATATCTCACGAATGTTGTATATCCCACGAATATTGAGTTGATCAACTTGAAAGAGCAATAAAGTAGGCCTGAAAAGAGCTTCCACTTGATCTGCTGCAGAAGTTGATCGGGAGCATGAAATCGCCTGTCTTTGAAGTAGTTCAGAAAGGTGGTGCTGAAACACACTATTGTTGATGAATTGCATGAGAATATTGAAATCTATTATAATTTCCTTGTTTGGAATGAATTTTAGAGCATTATTCAACCTGATATTATAGCTTCAACGGTGGAGTTTCTGATTGTGTATGTTTTTTTTTACTTATTATGTAATTTATTTTAGGATTCCAATAAATTTGAATATTGCAATTCCTTCATTTATTATATTTCCTCTCTAGAGGTGAGTTTTATGAATTTGGGTAGTATAGTTCGCCAGGATAAAACAGTTCTCTGGCTATATAGTTTTGAAGAGCAGTATATATATATAAATATATATATATATATATATATATATATATATATATATATATATATATATATATATATATATATATATATATATATAGATATATATATATATATATATATATATATATATATATATTATTATTAATATTACTATTAGATTGAACGCCACGCATCCATTTCCAAGTAAGTTTATCTTTATCTTTTTGATGCGACTCTATTCTAAACAGTTTTCTCTCTCATCCTTTCTCTAATTTCCTTTTTTCTTCCCCTTCACAGTTTCCTATCTGTCTGTCTCCCTCTCTTTCCCCGTTTCTCTCTCTCGTTGCTCGCACGCGACCATCGTCCATCTTTCTCTTCCTCAGGTAATCATCTTTCTTTTCTTTCAAGGTTGTCTTAAGGACAGCACGTATCCTACATCTTTCTCTTCTATTTTTTCTCTTCTCAAAGAAAATATTTCTCTAGCGTTCGTTATTTTACCCTCCTTCTGGTCTAACGTCCCTTCATGTTTGGCTTCATTCGGTTTCCTTGTGTGTCTCTTCACTTTTCTTTTTTTGTTCTCAACTTTGGCCCTCCATAAATCCCAAATTTCATGTTGGTACTTAAGGAAGCAACTGCCTTCGAAGACATATTTTCGTTCAATGCTCGAAATGGGGAGTAGATAGACAGCCGACAACTGATGAAGGGTCGTTCATTGTGTTACTTGTCCTGTTTTCCATTTGTTTCTCTCCTTGCTTGCGTATTGAACTCATTTGTTTTCGTATTTCATGTTGTTCACTGTTGGTGACATCCTGTACCCATATATGCATATATATATATGTATATATATATATATCTATATCTATATGTGTGTGTGTGTATAATATAAATAATATATATGCGTATACATATATATATGCATATATATACTATATATATCATAAATATATATATATATATATATATATATATATATATATATATATATATATATATATATATATATATAATATAATATGATATAGGATAAATTCTGTATAAGAATTTATCAAGTAGTCAGCGTGAAAAAAACCTCATAATGAAAAAATAATAACGAAAAATTTTGTAATGAAAAAATTCATCGTTTCTTCATTGACATATTTAATTATATATAAAGGGCATTAACTGTGTATCAATGCCTCACGCTATCGAGGGACTAAACAAGTAAAAAAAACTACCAAAAATAAGCAACATATTTACGGAAAGCGAGAGAATGCAGCTTTTCAAAATTTATCTCTTAAAAACATTTAACTCAACAGTAGACCACTGGTTTCTCAATCAAACACAGAAAAAACTGTGAAGTAACCTGTATTCTTTTGTTCATCAGTACACGTATGGTCAAGTGAGTTAAATGTTTTTAAGAGATAAATTTTGAAAAGCTGCATTCTCTCGCTTTCGGTAAATATGTTGCTTATTTTTGGTAGTTTTTTTTACTTATTTAGTCCCTCGATAGCGTGAGGCATTGATACATAGTTAATGCCCTTTATATATAATTATATATATATATATATATTTATGTTATATATATATATATGTTATATATATATATATATATATATATATATATATATATATATATATATATATATATATATATATATATATATATATATATATATATATATATATATATATATACGCGCATATATTGAGAATAACAATGTAGTCATAATGTTGGATGGGTATATATATTTTTATTTACATTGTAACCGCTTTCTTCCATTATGACTTCGGGCCGACTAAAACCTTATAAGAGGATTTGGTAGACGGAAGCGGAAAGAACCCCACGGTATATATATATATATATATATATATATATATATGTGTGTGTGTGTGTGTGTGTGTGTGTGTTTCTATGTATGTCTTTGTATCTGTACATGAACTCCATCACACCTTCACAACCGGTATCGGTGTGCTTACATCTCTACAACCTAGGAGTTCCACAAAAGAGACCGACAGAATGAGTACAAGGTATAAAAATGTAAATGGTGGTGTCGATTTGTTCGACCAAGACCGTTCAAAGTAGTACTCCAGTATGGCCAGAGTCAACTTAAAAGAATATATATTTTTTTCTCTTCTTGTTTCTCTCCTTGTTTCTTTCTGTGTTCTTTTCTGTGGAAGAGCGTACGCTCGAAACGTTAAAGATTTTTTCAATTCCCGAGCGTTATACTAACACATCTGTTTGTTTTATACACCACCTGTCTTCGTCTTTTGTTTTTTTTTTTGTGAATTCTCCCTATATATATATATATATATATATATATATATTTGTTTCCCTTTTCAGAAATCATTTGCATGTATGTCTGATTCATTCACTCTTTTCGTTCCCCAGTCTCTATTCCCAACGCAGCCTATCTGCGTGTGTTTTTCTACTGATAAAGCTAAAATGAAAATGCAAACATTAATCTTTGAAGGGACAGATATTTAACTTCTTTGTGCATGTTTAACATGCTAGCGATATCAACGAGGCAGAATGTCAGTGGCCAGGTTGTGAATATAATCCATCAAGCTATTTCCTATAGTATAAAATAAAGCAATGAAAAAAATGCCAACATGTGTTGGTTGCATGTTTCAATATTGCTTGTGTTTAATTAGCAATTAATATGATGAAATCAAAACGGCAGTGATATTTTATATTGTTTGCATTGATTTTATTGAATATTTTACTTTTAGATATGAACACTAAACTACTTGATATCGGCAACATTATATCAGCTCTACAATATATCAGAGCTAGGCGCTACGCGGTAGCTTGGATAATGAGAGTTAGCCACAAACGTGCAACGTGTGGTTTCTGAGCAATCTGTAACTATATTCAACCCTTTCAGAATAGGATAATATAAATTCTGGTAGAATTTGTAATAACGTCATCAACATCAAAACGGGGTGATCTTAATAGCAATGCCATCGATTATACCCCTACTGAGTTAACACTGATATGCAGCTAAACAATAACAATGGCAACGAATTCAACGATATCAGAACGTTGACCCAAAAATACGTTGCAACGCTGATTTTCCTTGTGGTAAGAAGAGAAATATGTTAAGTAAGTATCACGAATACTTATTTACTGACCTTTTCCTAATCAAGTACTGAGTAGGATCTACGTACAATTAACACTAGCCATTGAAAGAAATCATTCTTAAATATATACACACAATATAAAGTGTGACGTGTATGGAAAAATTTCTTGAAAAATGAAGTTACGTTCCTTTATAATATATATATTTGAAAACAGTTACTGCGCTACTTTTACCATTTTAGATCGTTAAAATAGTTAAGTTGCAACTATTACTAAGAGTCTCGTCAAATCCATTCTAACCTCACTCAACGAAAGTAACCTTCTGCGAAGGTTAGAAAGCAATGTATATACGAGCTAAATTTTATCTTTTAGCTTCATATAAATTCTAGAGTTGTTACAGATCTCCTGCTCATGCTTTAGCAATTTATAAACAAAACCGCTATTATATTGTGACTGTATTTAGCAATGTGAGGACTATATAGAATAAATAATGTGCGTATAATCAACAATATTTGAAGACTAGTTCGAATGCTGAACAAAAACTCTGTCTTCATTTGTTACCATTCTGCATTCAAACTCACGTAGGTTTTGTTTTTCCTTCTATATCTATGGAGTCGGTGCATTACGATCAATAACATACATTTTATTTCATCCTTACAGAATTATATTATTAAGCGAGAAATAAACACCTGTTTGGAAATAAATATTTTATATATTGCATCCTCAGACGAAGAACAGCGTAATGCACTTGTTTTCGTTTTTCTTTTCTTTTTGCGGAGCCTCTGAATTTGTTGGAAAAAATGGGGGAAAAGCCTCGACTCCTTGGTTAATTTTGAAACAGATATATTACATATATATATATATTATAAATATCATCTAGAGAAGGAGTTCTCAACCATTTTTTATCCATGGATGCCATTGATTATTATTTTATTCTGGTAGACTCCCATAGCCATTCAAGGTTTAATGACTAGGTTATATAAATATATTTCTTATAAAATTCCGTTCTCACTTTTCGCACAAAACTTTGTGTCGGTTGAACTATGTAAAATGTGAGAGAAAGAATCGTAGCTATTTTTTGCAATACATATCAAAACATACATCTTACACAAATCTTTTTTCAGGGGCCCTTAAAATACTACCTGTGGATGCCCAGTTTACTATTTTGTTGCATGGAC
>NC_142928.1:151537520-151547520 GCF_046866305.1 Octopus bimaculoides
ATAAATATATAAAATGAAATAACATTTTATTTGCAAAACTAATCTTATATATAAAATAGAACTGTGTGTGTGTGTGTGTGTGTGTGTGAGTGTGTGTGTGTGTGTGTGTGTGCGTGTGTGTGAGTGTGTGTGTGTGTGTGTGTGTGTGTGTGAGTGTGTGTGTGTGTGTGTGAGTGTGTGTCTGTGTGTGTGAGTGTGTGTGTGTGTGTGTATTAATTTTTCACGCGAAAACGCCTATGCGAATTGGTTCTATATTTGGGGTGCATGAATAATTTGGCCTCGGGTACATACGATCTTCATTCTATTGTTTTTTTTAATAAAAAATAAATAATATTGCTTTATATATATGATTCACTTCTTTAAAAAAGGTTTTTCAACGTCAGCTTCCTGTGTTTTAATATTTTCATTTTCATTTCAAGTTTTAATTCGCTATTTGCAAACAAGTACGGTAAATTACTGAAAGAAACATTTACTAAGCATGTGAAAATTTTTATAAATTGAAGTTTTCAACAAAATTTGCTTTCTGAACTTCCTTTTATTATTGAATATTTCAAGTTCACAAATTTAAATATTCGGTACAAGATAGTTTTTATCGAGCTTTTATTTATACGATCTTTTCATTTCCCCGTTTGCAATGTTCTCTCTGCCTGTCTCATCCGCACAAACACCATCTCTCTAATATAAACACATACACACAGAGACACGCACACACACACATGCACACACACACACATACACACACACACACACACACACACAATGTCTCTGTAATATAAACACACACACCGTCTCTCTAATATGAACACACACACAGACACACTCTCTCTCTGTAATATAAACACACTCACACACTCCAGGTTTAATTTCGTTATTACACAAATATCACATTAGATTTTTGCAATTCAACATGGGGCGTACAGAAGAATATGAGCATTCCTTCGCTTGAACCCGCACACTTCGTTAACTTCCGTATAAATTTTCTATTTATTTACTTTTTGCGCACTGTGTTCAGGTCTATGTATTTGTAGCCAGGACACGTATGTATGTACGTACATTTGTGTACATTTATATATATGTGTGTGTGTTTGTGTGTGTGTATGTGTGTGTGTGTGTGTGAGAGAGAGAGAGAGAGAGAGAACGAGTGATGTGGTGTTTTGTCATGTATACGTAGATAAATAAATACATATGCATACATCGTTTTTGTATGTATGTGTGCGTGTGTGTGAGAGAGGGAGAGAGAGGGGGGAGTGATGTCTAAGTGGCGCTCACTCTCTATCTTTCTCACTCACGCACACACATACATACAAAAAAGATGTATGCATATTTATTTATGGATGTACTTATACAGGACAACGCACCCTTTCACTCACTCATTCACTCACTCACTCACTCACTCACTCACACACTCTCTCACTCACTCACTAACTCACTCACTCACTCTCTCTCTCTCTCTCTCTCTCTCTCTCTCTCTCTCTCTCTCTCTCTCTCTCTGTCACACACACGCATACACGTCCATTTCATATATACTTTTATACATCTTTCAGTTTCTCCTCTATTTCACTTTAAAACAAAAGTAAATAAATAAAAAAAATTCAGAAATTAATGAACAAAACCAGCTGTTCATTTTGGCGTTTCTGCGGGTTCAACCGAAAGAACGCCAGCATATGTGACTGAACAAGAACATTTAGCAGAAAGGCACGATGGCAGACAATATCATAAAAATCATTAGAACTGGGAAACAGATGTGAAAATATTATCAAGTGGCTTGCAGAAAGCCGCCTGAAAGGTACTCTTTCTGGTAGTGATATTATAATTTAACATAAAATTTTAAGATATAAAACACAATATATATGAAATTAGAAATTTGAAAGCTAAAAGTCACCAGGGTATTTTTTTAACAATTAAAAATTAAGTGGAAAGAATATATTTTATAACGATACAATTAATTCTAAAAAAGAAACAAAAATCAAATACTAAGTTTGTTGTAACCTCATTCAAATTTAGCTAACAACAAAGATAATTAGCGTAACACATTGCAGCTTCAACTAACTCATGACATATTTTCAGATCATTACAGCTGGGAATTATTTATGCTTTTCATTAGAGACACGTGTGCCAATTTTAGTTTATTTGTTTCATTTGTTGTTATTGTTGATGTCTATGTAAGATAGACAGATAGTATCCCTAAATCAATGATGAAAAGTTGTCCAACAATTAACCTGTTATTTTCTTTTAGACATGAGTTGTTAACAACTTAATTATTGGTATCAAAGTTTGGCAGTAGGCCAGCAATTTCGGGGTAAGGGTTAAGTCGATTACATTGACCCCAGTGTTCAACTGGTACTTGTCTTATTGACCTCTAAAGGATGGAGGGCAAAGTCGACCTCGGCGGAATTTGAACTCAGAACGTTAAATCGGAGAAAACGCTGTGAAGCATTTTTCCCAGTATGGTAACGATCCTGCCAACCCGCCGCCATTATTTACAACTTAATTATTGAACGTGTCTTTCGTATTTTGAAGACAATACGGAATATTTGACCTATCTGTAACAGGTGGTGTGTGCTCACAAACTCTATTCATGACCGTGTTTAGCAATCAACCAGCTATGTGGCAAATTGACAGAGTCGCTACAGGGTTATTTATGCCTACTATTTTCATTCTGAATTCAAATCGCACTACGTCAGCTTTACTTTTCGGCATTTCGGAATCGATAAAAATATCAATACGGAGCGGTGTATTGGTGCAACTATTAGAGGGTCAGGTATGAACCTTCGCGGTTTCTATTCTGGTTCTACGTTAAGACAGCATTGCATACGATGGCAGACTAGTGAATCGTATCTGCCGAGAAGTCAGTGGCCTTTTACTTCAGGAAACTTGCATACAGGGGCAACTAGCAATCTTCTTTAAAACTATCGTTTAGACCTCAGCATACAGGTACAAGGTACGGTCAACTTTGACCGCCGAACACCTAAATTAATTCAGCTTGCCACCACAAACGTTTCTGTCCCTTAAAAAAACTTATTGTCAAGTTCTACGAATTCATTTATAAAGAGATATTAGCCACTTTAAAAACAAAATATTACAGTCTGCATACCAGAACTCCTTGACTGTATATCAGTGTGATTAACATTATGGTTTACATCAAAGTAACTTTAGTTTGCTGTACACTTAAAATTTGCTATAGTAATAAATATTTTATAAAGGATATTTTCATTAGTTTTTACTGCTATTTAATTAAAGGTTGATCAATAAACATAGCCACGAGCAAAAGCATTAAGTATTTAGGGTTAAATTTTTCAACGTGTGCTTCAAGAGTAAGATATGTAAGCAATTTCGTTAGTAGTTCCTGTGACCTAGTAAGGGATTTCATATAAATATTAACTATTGGTAGCCATATGAAGATATATGCTAATATTACTATTCTATGTAAGGTGTCTAACTGGCAGAATCTTTACTGCGCCGGAAGAAATGCTTAGCGACATATCTTCTAACTTTGCGTTCTGAGTTCAAAACTGCCAGCGTCGACTTCTTCTTTCATTATATCAAGGTCGATAAACCAAGTACCAGTTAATCACAGGGGTCGACGTAATCGATTTACTCGCTCCTCGAAATTGCTGGCTTTGTACCAAAATTTGAAACCAATATGTGCATAACTACAGAAAAGACTGATACATTTACATATGACACGGTCATGTGTGGTAACCTTTATCCACATCGATTTGCATATTATTTGTATATTATTCTGGGAAGCATTTAACAAACAATTATGTTGATATTCAACTTGAAAGAAAGAAATTATCAAAAGTACTATATTTCTGATTTAATATTTTGATTATTGTACTTGGATAAAAAAAAAAAAATCATTATTTCTAAGCTAACTACATAAGTTGAAAACAAACGCTATCAATTATAATATTGATTTGCTTTTAACTTATGCAACTGTAAAAGATTTTTATCAAATCAACTTTAACAAGAGCTGTTTATTTACAGATCAATCACAGTATGAAGTGTTAAAAATAACAGCAAGCAAAACAAAGTAATTGATATTACGTGTGTTTCGTCAACAGTATGTAATTATTTAGAAGGCCCATCTAAATATTTGTGAATACATTCCTTATGTTTTTTTCATTTTCCCTAGCTATCAAGTAAGCATATCAAGATTATAAGGGAAACGTTCTGGTGTGATCGAAGCCGATAACTTGATAAAGTATTTCAGTTTGACGGGAAATATCGACAAGTGTCTACTGTCTTCGGAAATGTAATTTCCTAAGATTGTTATTTTATTTTTAGATAAACTTATATATTGCTTCAATCGTTATCCACCAATAACACTAGTAAATATCATACACACATGAATTCATATACACTGAGGCACGCAAATGAGATATATACATACCTATATATATAAGACACGTATGCATACACGCATTCATAGATATGTGTGTGTGTGTGCGTGTGTACATACGTACGTATATGTATATTTATATATACATTTACTCATACAATAGCAATTTCTTTGCCAGATGTTTTTACTCGTTATTATCTTTTGATCACTTAATGTTTGTTTTAAAGTTCCAAATTCACACTTCTAATCTCCTCTTTAAACACTGATATTAAAAAACGTTGTTCCGTGGTCGATTTAAGCTCACAAGCATGCCTACGTCATACGCAACAACAACAATAACATCAACAATAAGAACATTAGGGAAAAGTGATAAAAATCATCGGCTATAAACAATGCCGCAGTAGAATGAATAACATAAGTTTAATAGTTATATTAAAATAACGAAAATTGAATTAACGAAGCGATAAATAAATTCTAAAGAGCAAAGTTTACTTCGAGAATACACACTAATAACATTTTATAGAGCTTGGTCAATTTTTTGTTAACCGTTGCTTTATTAAAATGTGCGGAATTATAACAATGATCTAGTTGTTGCCACTTCCAGTAACACACGCTTATGCAAATAACACAAACATTCATTCCACCGTGATCTTCTTTAGTCATATATCCTCCATATGCAAGTTAGATACCACACGTTAAAACTTGCTTAATTCCATAAACGCATATCTTGAGTGCATCCTCCAACGTTAACGTGCCAAACTTTGCTCTTTTAGTTATATACCCGCGTAAACAAAAACTCTGACTCAGTTCTACTCGAAAAAGAAATCCACTGTGCTATATTCCTTATGAAGTTGAGTGGCACTCAGCTATCTGCCTGACAGTGGATCCAAAGGTTGGGTTTGACTATCACCAAAACTTTCTAGTGGCGAAATAATATCCATAGCATCGTTAGTACTAATTTCTAACGATTGACCTTTCTGTTTTGGACAAATAATAATTAAGCGCCCAACTGCTGCTGGCGCTTTACAAGACCTAAGTGTGGTACACGATGCTCTCACATCTAGGAGGGTGTTGCTACTATGCACACTGATATCATGGATCTCACGGCTAAATGACACTCCATTGGTTATAAATGCTTTCCAGCCTCCGACTGGAATGCATCTAGCATCAAATTTCTCCTTTTTAAATAGTACTATGATGACCTCTGCTCCTCAAACATGGTTGACCTCATACCAACATCATTCAGGTAGCCCTGATTTACCCTTCTCTATAATTTTGGTACCACTAGTGAGGTGAGGTGGCGATCCAACTCTCTTACTTTGCATTAGGCACTATACTTATTCAGTCATCACCAAAGAATTGTTCCTTTCGAATTTCAGAAGTTTAAACAAAGCAAAAACTTCCTCTTAATTCACTCACACGGATTACGTCGCAAACGTTCACACACACACACACACACACACACACACACACACACACACACACACACACACACACACACATTTTAGGGAAGTACGTAGATAGCAGTGCTCTTCGTAAAATTCAATTTCTTGTCATAGGTTTGAAGCTAGGAAGAACAAGATTACTCATTACAATATAGCATTGAGGTTGGTGATTTACTGTATCTTGTACGGCATCTCACCTTTCTGGATTTAAATTACACGTAAATTAATGAAAAGACGACGTGATCGAGATGTTCGACCAATTTTGACAAAACGGCATATTAAGGAATGATGCTAAAGTACGGGGAATTAATGGATGGCTTGGTTATAGCAAAATCATATTAATTGTGTTGTTATAGCTTGCATGGTATGCATGGATGAAACTGTTTAAATGAACCGCTTTTATGAATTGTATATATTGTGCTAAAACTTTTAGCAAAAGCCAAAGAGGAGCCATTACAAGAACTGCATCGCTTTGATAAGGAATCGGATAATACGTTTCATGTTCGATTCTCACTTAGAACTATTGATTTCTTACTGTTGGGTAATTAAATCTGCGATTCAAATTTAATTACATTTCATATTCAGCAACGCCAATGAAATTTAAAAACAGATTTGCTTATTAGTACTGTTACGGTACCTTTATGCTTTCATTTAGGAAAAAGTCGCCTCTGATCCTTACCGAGTCAATACAACAATTTTAAGGGGATTTCTCAAGATTTTGAGACTTGTGCTTAAATTAGAAATTTGTTCCCATAAGCCTAATCAATACTTACAGAAAATGCTGGCGAATGATTTAATGTACTTTGCACATTACGGTAGAACGGAGTTGGGGATCTGAAAGTGAATGCGATTCTACCTTACATATGCCAGTAACGTCCTTCGGAAAAGCATAAAAGCCAAACATCCCATTTTCATCTCTATATTATAGGTCTTTCATTTCTATTCAAATGATAACAATTCTTCAATAATAGAATAAGTTCTATTATTTGTTCATCTTTTCTTCAAAATTAAACTTTCAACACGCTTTCCTTAATTTAATTATTTTTCTCTACCGATTCACAATCAAGGGAATTTAATCAATGACAATTTTAAAATATTTGTATACACCATGGAAATTATCTTGATTCTTATTCATTTTATGCGAATAGAACTGTATCTTTTTCTTATTCATTTTAGAGCATTCTTTTCATTGTTGAAGACCATTAAATTATAATGGTATGAATATCTCTTACATTCCTTCTCTCCAAACCCTATAGATTATCAACGAAGTTCAGGTTGCCAATACAAAGAAACCAATATTTAATTAGATGTTATGTTGAAGGTTGTTGTCCAAGAAGTAATCTCTCAGGATTTTAAGGTTGAGAAGCACTATCAATTACTAAATGATGCTTATTCACACCCATTATCTCGATGATACCTTTGGGAAAGTCATGGAAACGTAATTTCTTTAAACTCCTCATATTTCTTTAAAGAAATGAGAAGTAAAACCTTGCAAATAATAAAAAAGATATTGGTTTATGTTCTACAAGAACAAATATGAAGCTACTTTATGTTTTAAACCAAGTAAAACGCACTGAACTAAACATTCCTATTCTTGTTTTTAGTTGTTAGATATCAGATAAAAGTGTAAATTCACAAATTTTATTTTACATATTTTATAGTTATATATGTGTGTGTGTGTGTCAAAACTAACTTTAATATCAAATTTGCTTTTCCTATTTTCATATTATTGCTTTTACCCTAAGTTTAATGCAATGCCATACAAAGATGAATGGAGAATCGTGGCTTGTATAAAGTTTCGGTATGCGAGAAATATGATAGAATCACCTGGGGAGTGAAAGCAAGCTACAAAAAATCTTCAGTTTGGTGAGATATTCCTTATTGTACTCTAGTAATTGCTAAATTTACATTATTCTTTTACATAAAATATCTAAGGCTACAGTGCTAGATATAGTTTGTCTAGGACTACGTGACTTAAGGAATCCTTCTATTTTTAAGAAGGTTGAATATGATATGAGAGAAATTAGACTACTCTTTCTAGTCATTAAATAACCATCCACAAGAATTTCACGCCGCTTCACCTAATATTCATATTCTCATGCTGTTCAATAAAACACTGTTTAAATGTGTACATTAATAATCAGAGCTATGAAGGAAAGGGGTATCTAAGAAAATCTTTTGAATTAGTAATGCCTTAATGGAAAATGAAATAGCATGATAAGCAATCTATGTCCTAATGGTATTATGATAATTAAAAAAATGTAGGACAAGATATTCAACAGTATTTCTTCTAACATTTCATCCGTCTTTACTTTTCATCCTTTCGGGTTCGATAGCATAAAGTAGCTGTTGAGCAATGAGGTCAGTGTCATTAACAATTCCCCTCCATCTATAAACAAGAATTCAGGCTTTGTGCCAACAATAGAAAGAATTTTAATAGATCTCCAAAATTTTTGAGGAAAATTTGGAAAAGAAATCTGCATTGGAGAGACCGGTACGTTCTCGGTGGGGAAGTTAATTCATGTCTCCATTTCACATTACCACAGGAGTGTCTTTAAGAAGACCACTCTTCTTGTTCGAAGGCATATGGTCTAAGAATAAACTTTCTCCCTTACGTTCACTAGTCTCTGAGTTCCTGAAGAAGCAACAATGTCTAGAGTGTCGCGCTTTCTACAAGTTTAAAGAAAAACGCATTTGTGTTGTTGGGAATCACTGTCGGTTTGGATGAAACATACTCTGAGCAACATCTTACAGCAATCAATTTATTTAGACTATGAAATATGTATCCACTATATACGCTGTTAATTGATGACAACAGTAAGCAATAAACGAATTGCATTTATTTATAAGACATTTATTTCGAAATTGAGCATGTTAAATATATTGGCAATGCACGTAACGCGAGGAATATTGCAATAAAAAAATTATGAAACTCATAAACAACCCTCTCTATTAAACGCTTTTTATCTGCAAATTAATTAAAATAATGACAATAATCGGAGAGCTACCTACTGGTTTCAAGTTCTATTAACTTGCAGCAAACATAAAAACAAATGTATAATTCTAAATCACATGTCTATCAACTAAACGCATTAAAGATTCCATCAATTATGAAAATATGAAAACAAATGTACAATATAGTCAATTTTACTCAAACATAATTACCACGTTTATCACTTTCGCATATTTTACTTCAAATCCTGATCTTAAAATATTATGGTTGCAGATGAATGAACTGCCAGGAAGGGCAGTTTATCAGACAAAACCATTTACAATAATCAGTCTTCTCTTTTCCGTTCTGAGTTCAGATTAAGCTCGTGTAACTTAAATGAAAATTTACAAGAATGTGTATGAAAGATATTAATAAATTGAAAGAGGAGTTAGATAAAATTTTTACATTCCTCATTTAAAATAATGAAAATGAACGGAAAGAAAAGAAAAGGCTTGAAAGGGGCCATGTTGAAGATAATAATTTAATTATTTTATGCACATTGCGAAGAACGGAGAAATATGGAAAGCAGTTGCAATATTGATTTCAAATTTTGGCTCAAGGCCAACAAATCCGGGGGAAGGGAGTAAGTCGATTACATGGACCCCGGTGTTCGATTAGTACTTATTTAATCGATTTCGAAGGATGAACGGCAAAATCAACCTCACCAAAATTCAAAATGCCGCTAAGCATTTGCCTGGCGTGTTACATTAAAGCATTAATGGCTTATGCAGAAAAATAAATTCAGAACTGATTTTCTTGATGCATACTTGCTATATTAGCTGCAGATAATAGAGCTTGTAAATGATAATTGTTTATGGAGAGTTTATCCTTATCGCCAGTTTGTAGCTGCTGAAGTAGCATCGTTATGTCAGTGTTATTGCTGAGGATAAGTAAAACTATGTAACACAAAAGATGAACTTTAAACTGTATATTTGAAATCTTCATTTCAAATATGTTGTTTAAAATTATGAGTCATCTTATTTATGTTAAATCCTGTCCTTCGACTTCAGAATATTCAAACTATACTGAGAATGTAATGTTTTACTAGTACTTGCAATATATTTTTGTGTTGTATTTTTGTGGGGATATTGTGACAATGGGTAAACAGACATTCTTGCGCTTCATTTGTGCGACATGTACGGCTCTCCGTGAGCAGAGAAACATAGATACAGTAATAGAAATAAAATTTGCCTAAAAGTGTTACTGATTTTAAGTAGG
>NC_142928.1:151552520-151557520 GCF_046866305.1 Octopus bimaculoides
AATCTCACTTGATGTTGAGCGTACATGAAAGTAACAACGGCAACAGAATTTCATTTAAAACAACCTATATTTAGAAAACAACATATGAATTATTTGTTTGTAAAAATTCCTATTAGCATAGTTTGTGATATTGAAAACCAAACGAAACGAGGTTAGTTATTTTGTTTCGCTTTAATACTTCAATGAATGCAAAGAACGAAGATTTGTGTGATGAAATCACGTTATCTTGTACTTAGGTACAAATATACACACTCTTGTGGGCGTATGAAATTATTTTATTTGCAGCTAAGAGAATGTACTCAATAAACGTACTCAATACAAAAGTAGAGTGTCGACGTTCATTACTGAGCTGAATTGCTGAATTACTGTGTTACTACACAAACTTCCGTGTCTTTTTTTCCGCAATGCACTTTACTGCTAGGCAAGAAACAATAGTAATACGTATTTACGTAGGTGAAACATGTACTCATTGAAATGTCATCAACTTTAATCTTCCCAGTAAAAGACCCCTTTCAACAGCTGACCACCATACAGTTTTAACAATCACAGAAAAAGACCACTTCTTTCTTTTTTCTTTTCTTTCTTTCTTCTCCCTCTTACCAAACCACCAAAAAATCAGCAAGCAAGCGCACACACGCACATATGCACAAACATACACACATAGCTGCACGTAAGTATGCACACATATAAATTCAAAATAAAAAAACAATCTCTTCCCATGTCAACTCCACATTTCTCCAACTAGCTCTCTCTCTCTCTCTCTCTCTCTCTCTCTCTCTCTCTCTCTTTCTCTCTCTCTCTCTCTCTCTCTCTCTCTCTCACATACACACACACACAAACATATGTCTACAAGGCATATATTTTCTATAAAAAATATCATTTCTGATGAATCTCTGAAACAAGATGAAAGTACTAAATAAATAATTATCCAAAAGTCTGACTATTTCCTTTGACTTATATATAAAATCTGTACTTCACTTCAAACATCTATACATATATATACGCACACACACACACACAAACACACACACACAGACACACACATACACACACGAACGCACACACACACACACACATACACACACGAACGCGCGCACACACACACACACACGCACGCACACACACACACACACACGTGTTTGTCCTTATTTGTGCTCCCTCTGAAATCAGTCTCTAATACGTCTATCGTGGTTTGAACGGTTTTATCCATTTTGGTTTACAATGCAGTTTTGATTGTTTTGTCCAGTTCTTTGTTCTGTCTGAATTTTTACAACATCGTCTGTATTGCCTCTGATCTACGTTTTCAGTTCTCTTTATATGCTGTTAATATTTTCGATGATACGTTCTACAACACTTCGTGCTGTTTTGTTTCTTTCAAAGACTCTTCTGTTTCAATTACGTCATCGTTTTAAAAATCAGAGTAAAGATGCACGAAATCCGCTTCCTATTTTACTTCCAGCATTCAGCAAGGTGTTTATTGAAAATTAGTTTTATTCCATGTCGTCTTCCCATCTTTTGTACTTCCTTTTGCTTTTGTGGTGTGATTGTAGAGCATAAAATTAGCAGAACCTATTTTTTTTATTTATATTCTTTTAAATTTTACGTTTAGATTTTAACATTTAAAAAAAATTATTTTTCTTTTCATTCATTATATATTTTTAAATTTAACATTAAAAGATTATCACAATTTAATATGTATGTTCAGAGAGTTAATTAATTTCAAGATCGTAAAATTTTACACCACCAACATTTTAAGCTTGTAACTTATTCAGAACATAGATAAAGGGCACTTTATTTACCTGATGTGTACCACTGTATTACTCCTCAAACATGATATGAAATTTGACGCCATGAAGGGTCACATTTAACCATAAACGGGCAAAGTATTTCACTCTAGCACTCCAGTAAATGACAAAACTTGCAATTTTAGATACGTCTGTGTGCGTTTGTGTGTTGTGTGTGTGTGTGTGTGTGTGTGTGTGTGTGTGTGTGTGTGTGTGTGTGTGTGTGTGTGTGTGTGTTTGTATGTATGCATATATGGATATATGATATGATACAGTATCTTACACGTGGTTTCAAGTACAAAAATTCAAATAATTTCTGCAGTGTGATTATAAATATATATCTATATATATGTATATATATATATATATATATATATATATATATATATATATATATATATATATATATATATATATATATATATATATATATATATATATATATATATATATATATATATAGTAAATGAGTATGGAGAACTAAGTTTTTGAGTTTCACGGATAAGCAGAGCAAGGAACGAATTGAAAGACGCACACTTTATCATTAAAAATATCTATCATAACAATAGTAGTTTTATTTATATTTATACAGCGGTTTGTGAGTCTATTTATATTATTCCGAACATACATACATATACAATTCCATGCACATACTCGCACACATACGCGCGCGCACACACACAGATGTATATTTGCCTAACTGTATAAGATAAACACATATGAGTTTATGAAATTCATGAATATTGGAAGAAAGTGGGCAAGATATCATAGAATACTAATTTACATTCATTAGATTTACATTCATTTGAATAATAAATTGGATATCACATCATTCCAGTGAGGCTTAGCTCTGTAATCATTTTGCTTCTTTCAAAGACACTTATGCTACTTGTATGTCACCTTTATCGAAACCGCAGCAAATATACACGAAAGCACCTCAGAACTTCCCGGAAAGGATTTTATTGGCAATTAAGGTTACATAATATATTCTTCATATCTTGGGCGCTTTTTTATATGTAAACACATGTGAAGAATATGTAATTATTATGATTAATAAATAGAAAGAAATTAGGGATTTCGAATATACAAAGATAACTTCTTCGAAATGATAAGATTATTTAAAAATGGAACGGCATTTTTTCTAAAGTAAAGCCCATAGATTTCGTTATCATGTACAGAGGTCTTATTGAATGCCATCATTGATTCTGAACTGAAAATTCACAATCTCTTTTCACGTTACCTTAATACTGTTATCGGTTGGTATTTACTTTAATTCGTCCTGAATGAGAAGCCCATGGCAGTATTCATCTGATAAGAATTTCACATTCAAAACATAATACGTTGAAAAAACAAAATTATTCTCACATCTACAAGTAGTTGTTTATGTGCGTATCTTGTCAGTTTTACATCTGGGTATCAATATACAAAGGTAACTTCAATGAGGTTAAAAAATAATCACGTTACTCTCCATGTGATTTATAAGCATGGTTAGAGATAGTTTAATATGGAAACAGCTGGTCCATGTATGGCAGAAATGGATGAGTGAAAAGTAAGATATGTTGCAGCATTTAGTTTGTTAAATTTACGGAGTGCACAAATCCCAGTGAGGTTCATTTTGCTTTTCATCATTATGAATTCGATAATATAAGACTATTTGAGTATTTTGGTTGATCTAATAGAACATACCCTTCTCTCGAATTTCAAGAGTTATGTGTATCTCTGAAGGCAATATTGTAACGATATGTAAACAAATCAGGCGAAAGTACGAATATATCAAATAAGGAAAATATTGTACTATGATATTTTCTTTTTCATGTCTGTTTTTTTTAATCTCCTCATCGCACATGCTATTTCAATATATATTCAAATTGCATATGCAACATTTCAACAAACTTTCAAAACCATACATATACACAACAGTCATATATATCCGGCCATAGATAAGTCGGTAGATAAATGCACATATGAATATAAGTACGAATGTATATATTCATAAACATAGTTCTGTATAAATACACACATTTATCCACTTAAATACGCATATATACAAATAATGCTTGGTTACTAAGAAGAGAAACGGAATATTAATTGCCTTGACCTAAATACATATGTTTGTTGACTGTTTTCACTAGACATACAGTTAGGTATGTTAACTGGATTTCAAAGCATTAGTAAATACTATTTGAAATATCAGATAAATCTGTCTTTAAGTCGCAGAACGCGGTCTTAAAAAACAGAGGTAATTTTGATACTGCAATCTTACACAAGATTCTAACGTAATGTAGGATAGTTATGAGCAGAATTTCTAGACCATTGGTTTGCGCATTTAGGTCAAACCTCGAACTTAAAAACAATCGATAAAATCATCATTGTATTATTCTCTAACTTTATGTTTCTTTAGTTCTGTGATATATTTACTCACTCCAAAACACCTGAATGCATTTAAATTAACTAGTTCAACTAAATTGCAGCTATGGACACACAATAAATATCTCCGTTCTCTATAACCATTAAATTACTATTATTTGAGCTTTTATTATCTTTGTTTATATTTGCAGTAGCAGTCCTTCTTCATAGCGTTAGGTTGCTTCAGCAGTTTGCATGATTTCCACATTTTCTCTTGCCTTTCTCTAGTTTCTTCCTTGTATATGTGTGTGTTTGTGCGTAGTTCGTGTGAGCTTTGTGCGCGCGCGCGCGCGCGCGTGTGTGTGTGTGTGTGTGTGTGTGTGTGTGTGTGTGTGTGTTCGAGAATGTAATTGCAGTCGCTCTTGCTTATTAATGCTGGTAATGGATGCAATATTTCTTTTTTTTAGCCAGGCTTAGTGTATTATGTATTATTCTTTGTCTGATATCATATATAAATCAAGACTTGCACGCTATTGACGCTTGTCATTGAAATCCTGCCAGATTTCTTTGCTTTATCGGTATATTTCCAACCCAGTTCGTTTACAGTTAGTAGTAAGCGTTGTTGAAGATCCACAACGTAGTGAATTGTAGAGAGATGTTTAATCGCTCTGGACTTTGACTGCTAATAGCATTAATCTGTCAGATGAAATATGTCCATAATTTGGAAAAAAAAAAATTCCATAATCTTTTTGCATTGTATGATGAAATGAAATAACGATCATAAAATGGATATGCATACATATAAACTCACACACACAAATCTATATATACATGCATTTATATGTATATATACATATATATATATATATA
>NC_142928.1:151560020-151615020 GCF_046866305.1 Octopus bimaculoides
ATCCTCAGAGCTCACTTTATGGCATTATGTTAAAAGGAACTAATGTCAATAGTGGTGTCGATGGTGATGAAAAGAAGAGATGAAATGAGAAGGGAAGGCATAATAAGTAATAGATGAATAAAATGATATTCTAATTTAGAAATATAAGTATTCATTTACAAACGTATCTATGCAAAACATAATAATGATTTCTTCTGATCTGTCGTAGAAGAAGCAATGAGAAAATTGATAAAAATGACTGTCAAAAAACTGCCCTTCCAAATAGCAGTAAAGTTTTCCTGAATTAAAGTTGCAAGATATAACAGCAAAAAGCTGGTGAGAAGAAAGAGATAGAATGAATGCTGGAAAAGGAAAACAAAATGTGTTCTAATATAAATTCCTCTATAAAAACGTTTCTGGAAAAAATGTCCTTAGTCATACATGAAAAAAATGTTGAACTCGTTATTAAGAAGTAACGATGATGTTTGTTAAATATTATTAATGCAGTAAGATACATTATTAGCGTTTCAGGCTGGATTAAATAGATGACGTCAGTTAAAATGTTTAATGTATACGATAAAATTTGTATCGTCATTTATGTTTTAAAGACATTATAGAATAAACTGAGAATGTACTAAACAGAACAAGAGGATATACGTGAGATGGCGGGTCGCTGAAGAGGGCACAGGATGTGTGACGAGAGATTTCTAGGCAAAGGACATAAAATGAGAGCAATAATAGATCTGAAGTAAAGAACGCATATATAATGCGTGTTTGTTTGTTTGTTAAAAACGAAATGACCATCCTGAAATATAACGATATCTGTTTCAACGTACGATTTCACACCAGGAATCTTGCAAAGCAAATACATAAACTTAAGAATTAAGTCTATATTTGATAAATTATTCCAGTAGCTATGGAAACGCTGTTACAATTGAAGAAATAAAAACGACGAATGTTGAATTGCATGGGTTTTCTAAAGATATTGCACCAAAAATTATCCAGATTTAAAGTAAATGAGAATAAATATCGGACATCCTTTTTCAGATATTGTGGACGGAATGAAATGAAAGTTTAGAAATTAAGTGTCAATCCGCATCTAAGGAGATAACAATTTTGACAAATGACTGCCCTCATAATTCTCCAAGGCCATTTATATTTGTCATATATCAGTGTAATAGAAAATAAAACGAATCTTACGTGATATGCTTACTTTTAATCTCGCAATAAAATGACTTCGGAATAGCTGTTGCCATTCTAGAAATCACAAAAATATGACACCAGAGTGCGGTGCAAATAAGTCAATCATTACAACATACCTCAGTGTTTAGTAAACATTTTCATGCATTTAACTTGCTATCATAAGCAATTCTGTATTACAAATGAATAAACCAATCAATGAACCATGATCCAGTTGACCTACGTGTATGTTAGACAATAGATTTGCCGGAAACTGTCCATATCCATGCACTGTACTGTTACATGTCATGCGGTCAACCAAGCTGGAAGCTTTCTTCATGCGTATACTGATTAAAGAGCTAGTGTTCTCTAAACCAGGAGAAAACGTTCCTCAAAATTGTAGTAGAAACATTTGGCAATGTATCAGAGGTTTGGAAGGCTGGAAATATTGACAGCCATGTGACGCCCAAGGTATGCTATGCACATTGTCTTACAGAAGTTGCCCTGCAGGGTGAATATCACCCAGGTTTTGTAAGCATTCTTTTGTTCTTCGTAGTTGCAGCACTGCTCTGAACAAACCACTTAAGTGTCTTGAAGTTTAGAGATTTTGTGTGAAGGATGTGAACGGACATGCCTAAAATGATGGTTTTTGCCAACAACCTAGCAGTTCCTGAAAGGGCAGGTATGAAGAATGTGTACGGGCTTAAAAGTTTTAAAACTTTGCCCAGTTAGCTGACTTGAATTGCTGCCATAGTGTCTAGGGAAGAAGGGGCAGTTTGGCAAAATGTAGCAATAGGGCTCCTGTTGAATGAGGTAATAGATGCAGAAACAGTCACGCTTTGTTAAATGTGTTCTATATCACACTATATCCAGCAGGCACAACTCCATCTCCATGAAAATATTTCTACTGGAATATATTTGTTTGAATCCACGGTTTGAATTCACGGTCTTTTCGACAACAATAAATTACTTGAAAGTAAATGATAGCTTCTAACATAAGTACAGGACCTTAAATTTAGGGGATGGAGTAGTCGATAATATTCATTATTTGACTTCTACATAATTTTCCTGACCTAGGAATTACGAAAAGAAAAATAAAGATTTCAATTTCAGAATGTAAAGAGTCAGAACATATAGAGCATAGCATGTTTTCATGTATTCAAACGACTCTGCTAATTCACTGCCGTTATTGTAAGTAAATACTAGAAAATGTCATATTTTGTTGTTTTGGTCATTTAGCTGCAGGACACTAAAGAGTGAACCAATTTATAATGAAAGGCATTTCTGTACGATTATTTCCTTTCAATTTATCAGTTCAATTTGTAATATTTTATTCTATCAATTTGCAATATTTTATTCTATCATTTAATCTGTCATATCCTACAGTTCATTTTTATAAAATTTTATATTATGCTTTATTTTATTTATTCTTAAATTTACTGATTTTGTATTCATTCATTTCGAATATCATTGTAATTCTGCTTACTAACTCCGTAACTTAGCACGTCCTGTACGCTCTGTTAGAAAGTTATCATTGAAAACTAGTTTTATTATCATTGTTACTGAGGCGTGAGCTGGCAGAATCATTCGCACGCCGCGCAAAATGCTTAGCTGTATTTCTCCTGGCTTTATGTTCAAATTCCGCCAAATCGACTTTGCCTATCTTTTCGTGATCGATAAAAATATGTACCAGTCGAACACAGGAGCCATTGTAATCGGCTTAAGCCTTCCTACATACTCGCTTGCCTTGTGCCAAAATTTGTAACTACTATTATTTTTATTAAGAATGCGAGTTGGCAGAATCCTTATTAGTACGCCCGGTAAAATGCTTGGCGGCATTTTTCCCATCTTTACGTTATGAATTCAAATCGCGCTGCAGTCAACTATACCTTTCCTCTTTTTTGGATCGGTGAAATAAGGACCAGTTTAGTACTGGGTCGATGTAATCGTCTCTTCCCATCCCACAACCTTTCCAAGCCTTGCACCTTATTATTAGGTCAGCAAACTGGCAGAAACATTTGAAGATACGGAAAAGATGTTTCACGGCGTCTTTTCACCTCTTTTCATCCTTAGTTGAAATTCCGCAGAGGGCGACTTTGCTTTCCACATTTTAGAAATCCGTAAAATAATTACTATTTGATACCTGGAGTGGATATAATCGACGAGATCGCCCCAAAAAAAAAAAAAAAAATTATTAAAGCTGCCAAATTGTGGAATCCTTAAAACTACAGGCAAAATACTTGGCGGCATTTCTTACCGCTTTACGTTCAGAGTTCAAATTCGATGAACTTAACTTTACTTTTCATCCTTTATCGATTGTTAAAATAGTTGAGTAGTGGTGTAGATGCAATCGACTATCCCTTTTCCACAAATTTCAGGCCTATGATTACGAACAGAAATATCGCCTGGAGGGTCGTATTTGTTTGTGTGTATGGATTTGTATATATATATATATATATATATATATATATATATCAATGTAGATGTATGTGCATGTGTAAGTATTGCTCAGTTTTTATGTATATATATGCATATATTTGTACATCAATTTACAATTGTGTACCTAAAATATATATATATATATATATATACCTGTTAGACCATCTCACAAAATCCATAAACAATGATACCACTATTGTATCTTTTAAGGTGATAAACCTCTACACCGCAATTCCACACCAATATGAACCAGAGGCAATAAATTTCTGGATAGAGAAATTTCCTCATGAAATTCCAGACAAAACTGAAAAGAGTTTTATCACCGAAGGATTAAAGTTCATCCTCAAAAACAACATTTTTACTTCGATGACAATATTTACTAAGAAATATCTGGGACTGCTCCAACTTACGCCAATCTAGTCATGATATACATGTAGGTCCAGATATATGAACAATCTAAATGAAGATATAGCTTGAACGTCCACAAATATCTACTAGAAAACAGGAAACGTTACTTAGATGACTGCCTAATCCAATGGACGCACGCATTTGAAAAAGTTATAAATTTCAAAAATCTAATCAACAGCAACAACAATATTAACTTTAGCATGGAATACAGTAAAACTTCACTACCATTCCTGGATATACTAATCATCAACAGCGATAAAAAAACATTGAAACAGATATTCACTACAAACAAACGGATTCTAAATAATACTTAGTGTTCTTCTTATGCCATCCGAAACACACAAAGGATGATATTCCCTTTAATCTAGCAAGAAGAATCTGCAAAATTGAAGCTCGCAATATAAGACTCCAGGAACTAAAACAAGTACTGCTTAGAAGACAATATCCAACGGAATAGAACGTGCCAAAGCAATGAATATTGAAAAAATACGAAACACGAAAAATGCTCCGGATACATCCAATACTCTACCCTTTATTACAACACACAACCCAAGAAACACAGAGGTTTACAATATTATTCCCCACAACATCCTACTACTAAAACAAGACCAAAGAATGAAACAAGCATTCGAAATACACAAAATAATAAAAAAAGAAAAGACAATCAAAGTCCCTCAAAAGATTCCTCACAAGTCCTAAATTACCTTCCACAATTCCTACACTGGTAAAGTGTAGCCACCCCAACTACGGGACTTGCGTGAACCTTATTGAAGGCACAACATACAAATTCAAATCAGAACAAACTTTTACTGTAAAAAATCACTTTACATGTTATTCAAGGAATTTAGTATACGCTATCAAATGTCAGGGATGTAATGAAGATTACATAGGTTAAACAAAACTTACTCACTGAAATTGACTGACCATACACCGACAACAATTACGACATTCCAGTACTAGACAGATTCCACTGAATGGACACATAGATATATGTGCAAAAAATAAGTCACCCAGATTCCAAGTCTTCTCACTCTAATTATGTTCAGCGATTACCACAGATAAATCGCGGATAAACAAGGAAAATATTTTCATACAAATGTACAAAAGATGACTTAACAAACTTTAAAAGAGTACATACACAAATAACTATTCACAGTCAAATCTCGTTCTGCCAATTAACATGTGGAATCTTCACTGCTAAGAACCTAATCTTTAGGCGCTGGACTACAAACAAGTGACTTCTGTCCACTCTCCCACTAGAGAGCTTAAATTTGGAGGGCCTTGATTGTAACTAAACATCTTCACTCAACCGTGTCAGCCTTTTTTTAGGCGCCAAATATACTATCACGTGACACTAACGGACGTAGAGGGAAACGTACAAAAGATGTTCATTCTCTACAAATACTTGATAGAAAGCATTCAGAGCATTAATTGTTTAGAAATGTTCAGTGACCCGTGTCAGTCTTAACCTACGACGCCAAGCATCATCACTTGATACTAACACAGAGACGTAGCGGGGAGCCTACGAAAATTTCCAAGACTAGTCATGTAACTATATTCTTTTGATCAAATCATATTCAAAACATATACTAATTTGAGCCATGAACTCCTTATATAAATAGGGCAAGCTTAAAACACTAGTCAGAAGCAAGACAGCTGCGACATAAGCCACGTCTTTCTAATTCAGTTTTTTGAAAACCAGTGCAAACTGTGAGACCGGTTAAATCTTTAAATATAATAGTAAAATGTATTTTAACTATTCTCAGTGCATTTTCAGCTTCTATTTCTTTTCTATATTTCTACCCCTGTGGAGGAGTAAAACATCTTCGTTTTCTCTCTCTATCTCTTTATATATATATATATATATATATATATATACTTGGAAAGGATACGTGGCGTTGAGTCATATAATAATATATATATATATATATATATATATATATATATATATATATGCATATATACATAAGTATATGTACATACATCTTTACGTATATATATATATATATATATATGTATATATATATATATATATATATATATATATATATATATATATATATATATATATATATATATATATATATATATATGCATATGTGGGCGGTCATCTTTCTTCTCCTAACTTATGTTTCTTTCTTTCTCTCCGTGGTAGCTGGATCAATTTAATTTGCTTTGCGAGAGCAACTGTTTTATCGAAAGCGTGTATTGTTGTTAAATGCTCGAAATACGAGAGTAGAAAACAACCAACAACTGATGAAGGGGCGTTCTTTGTGTTGTTTGTCTAATTTTCCATTTGTGTCTTTCGTTGTTCAAAAAATAGTTCATGTTCCATGTAATCGTTCTTCGTATTTGTCGTTGCACACGTTTCGGGACGTCCTGTGCTCACATATGCATATATATACGTATAGATGTAGGTATGTACATATACGTATGGTTATATATATTTATAATATATATGTTTCTGCATGTGTGTGTGTGTGTGTGTGTGTGTGTGTGTATACAGAAGTAATGTGAGTGAATGGGAGTAAAGACAGAGAGGCTGTGTGTGTGAGAGAGAAAGAGGGAGAGAGAGAAGTGAGTAAACATGAAAAATGTATGTCAAGACATGATAAGATATTCAGTAGCTGCCTGTCACTGGGAAGTGGAGATAATGTCAGGGAAAATCAGAGAGGAATTTAGAGATGGGACGAAGAGCGACTCAATAAGGACATGCAGCGAAAGTGTGTCATGGTGTGGGTTTGCTTGAGTTTTAGTAAGTCGACAATTTTATTACGAATTCGATACACTTCGGCTATAAAATTTATCGACAAGCAGAAATTTTTATAACTACTGTGTCATATGTATTTATAATATATATATATATATATATATATATATATATATTTGAAGAAAAGCAACAAAAATTCAATAGGTTATAGCAGTACGTAATGCTATAACCCATTGAATTTTTGTTGCTTTTCTTCAAATTTTATTCACCAAATCTCTTGATTTTGTTTTTGGTTTTTACCCTATCAAATTCTGGTGCCTCAAACATTTTAAGTACCACATTTAATCTTTTGATTAAATCTATATTATTATTATTATTATTATATATATATATATATATATATATATATATATATATATATATATATATATATATATATATATATATATATATATATATATATATACATATACATATATATATATATACATATATATATACATACATACATACACACACACATACACACACACATATATATATATATATATGTGTGTATGTGTGTGTGTGTGTGCATGTATATGTATTCCAGAAGTTTTCAGATTTTTGTAAGAGAAGCGGTTCTCAATGTCCTACAACTTTAGTATCGCATTACAATACATCAAATAAATTGACCTGCCACTTGTTATCTTTCTAGATTCAAATTGTTGTTGGAATAGCATTTTGAACATATCCTGCTAAACACTCAATAGGTTGGAAAATGCCGTCGGGACATTTGCAATATCATTATGACAAAGGTTTGTATTAAAGACGGTAAAAACGCTACAGCTACTTCTGAAATGATCCAGACCACTTATAGATTAACCTCCGCTGATACATGAGGTTCACAGGCGGTAAGGAGATGGTGAGAGACAATGAGAATTGTTGAAGCGAGAGGGACACAGGACATGAAAGCAAGTGGAAAAAGATCTGCAATTTTCTGAAGATAATAAACATAGAATTTGGAGTTAGTTGCGGCCACAATGCAGAGAATTATTCTTGATATGAGCAAGCACAAAATTTTTGAAAAGTCTATTCCCAGGGATCTCAGGGTGGAGCATCCAGGTAAACAACTTGTGGATGAAGGATACTGTGATAGCGTTCCTGGACACCTTCATTTGGAGGATTTCCATGGGTCCTTCAGGAAAATGGCTGGGGTTCTATAACATGTAGATTGAAGTCAGAGAATTCTACTTTGAATGTGATTAGAATTTTGTACTTCTTTAGAATTATAAACATCTCTTTACAAAAATTATGAACATTTCTGGACTGCACCTAGAGTGTATGTATATATATATATATATAGGGTGCGATTGGTAAATTGTCGTCATTTTATATTATTTGCTCGCGCATGCCCATTGATTGTTTTTGATTTTGTCGACTACAAAATATAGTGCCGTCTGTTGGGTACCGTCTGTGAGAAGAGCAGCGCCATGATGCAATACACTTTGGCAGAAATTTGGAAACAGCATGCTGTACTGCTTGACTTTCGCACCGGAAGCTCCAATACGAACATTTCAGAGTGTTTGGGTGTCAATCTGAAGACAGTGCAATCAGAGGACATGTATCGAGAGTGATAAAAATCAAACATCCAGTCAACATCATGGTGTTTAGAGTTTTGACGAGTGCTGACGATGTTATGCCTCCATTCACCTTTTCACAAGGTCCCAACTCAACATAGCGGCCTACATCAAGTATCTGGAGGAGGTAGTGCTGCTTTGGGTCAAGAGAGTGGAGCTGGAAGACTCTATGTCTGGCAACAGGATTCTGCACCATGCCACACAATCAGAAGGACCCAGTCATCAGTGTCAGACAATTTCTGCGACCACATTACCCCTAAGATCTGTTCACCTAACTCCCCAGACTGCAACCCGCTTCATTACTATGTGTGGGGCGCAGTTGAGTGAGAGACCAATAAAACTTCTTGTACCACCAAAGATGAACTAAAGGCAAGGATTATGGCAGCATTCAGTAACTTAAACAAGGAAACCGTTCAGAAGAGTTGCAAGAGATTCCGAAGTCTTTTGGAGTCCACGGTTGAAGCCATTGGCAATTTTATTGAATAGATTTATTCTTTAGTATTTCAAGATATTTTTATGTAATGTTGATAAATATATCTATTAAAATGTGATGTCTGTGTTATTTTCATATTTGCGTAATTTAGACGACGGTTTATTTACCACACACTTTATATATGTGTGTGTGTGTGTGTGTGTATTCGTGTAATTTAGACGACAGTATATCCACCGCACCCTGTATATATATAGGCACACTGGTAAGCTAGTGTACCTATATATGTATATAACGATTTATATGAAGGTTATATATAGATACAGCATAAACATATCTTATGTCCATAATACGAAGGCCATATATATATACATGTATGTAGGAACATATTTTGATATGTTAGTTTATTATTCTGAGTTAATATTCTAATATCTATATTTTGGAAATATTTATGTGTATGCTTGGGTGATTAATCCTTCATATTTTGTATAATGAATAAATATCTATGGAGATCTATTTATTAAATGAGAATAGCCAAAATAAACATGACGCGAAATTATTAAATTGGATTTATTTATTTCCTATTCGCAAAAATAAAATGCATCATATAGACCACAGGACTGAAATCCAAGATGAATAAAACTAAATTTGTTATGCATTAAGACAATGACTTCTTACAAGTGTTACATAGACATTTTAGACTAGAAACACTCGCCACTGGATAAACGTCACTTCTGAAGCCTTTGTATTGTAAACTTAGAACCCTAAAGGACATAACGAGATACTGAAAGGCAGTTTGCTCGCTGATCTACCTTTCCTGTCATCTAATTTTCCACAAGTTTCAGCTGACATTCCCAATGCATATAGGAAAAGTGGGTATATTATCTTCGAGTATACTGCCGCTAAATTCAATGTCTTTCAAAGGATAATTTGCATTAGTTGTGTAAGTTAATATATATTTTTTAAAATGCACTCTCAGAATCTTAGACTTTAAGTCGCAAGTAATTATTACACCGTGCCCAATGAATTCCTACTCGTTTAAAAAGCGTTTAAAAGAGCCAACTATTTGTATTAATAATAAATGTAATATACCTTTATTATATGTTGCCTTCAAGATATAAAATTATGTATGTTGATTAGGTTGAAATATTTGTGCCCAGAGAATGCTAAGCGTAATGTTTGAAAGTAGCAGTATAACAGTAGTATAGTGGGTGCTTTTCTATTCGTATAATAAAAGGTTTTAAACTATCTGCTATGCTACAATGATAACGTAAAATTTATTGATCAATTATAATACATATATGAATATGTGAACACGTGTATGATTCTGCGAGTGTTTGAATACGTTTATGTGTACGGGTGTGTGGTTTCGTAACCTTCGGTTCGGTAGATTGCTTATCAAGCCTCCCAAATAAAGAACACATTACTTTGAATATATGCACTTGCATGATAATGTGAACACCATATCTGCGGGACATGCTGATATCTATGTGTGCATGCTTATGTGTATGTGCATATGTATGTGTATGCGTGTGCATTATAAGTTATTGATATGTACAATTTACATTTGAAATCAATGTCGTGGATGTCGGGAACAAACTCTTTCCTTCAATATTTAGGGCATTTGGAACAATCATTATTCCTAACCGAAAAATATTTGTATTAATAAAATTCTCGTAGCTACCCAGGTTTCATTAAGGAAAATACCAAATGTGTTGGTAACAGTAACTAGGGCGCTACAACTACAGGAATTACTTTACAAAAACTCTCACATCCTACGCATTTAATTTGCTAAGTATTTATATGTTCCTGTTCTTTCGTTTTCTTTAACCGTTACATTCATGTCAGCAGACACAGAGCTGGCAGAATCGTTAGCACGCCGGGCAAACTGCTTACCAGTATTTCCTCCATCTATTCAAATCTTTCGGAATAGTTCCCAATGCACCTGTAACTACAGGAAGATATTTTTTTATCTAAAACTTTCACATCTCATCGGATACATCGTTGGACTTTTGCAAATTATTTTCCCTTCATATTTCATATGTTTTATTATTTCTATGTGTTTTGAGTCAAGTTTTGTAGCGTAGAATGTACGTAGTATTTCAATATAGTCGTCACACCTCCAATGTTCTCGTTTGGTTTTGCTCCTCGTTTGGGCAGTGACATTAAGAGATGGGTAAGTCTAATCAATTTTAATTTTGTGAAAGAACCTTGTCTCTGGACCTGCGCTATGGCTACTTTCGTGCCATGATTGTTTGAGGCTTACAAATCGAAATTCACCTCTTTGTCTTCATTGTTTTCTTACCAGGCATAACTGCTTTATTCACCCCTCTTTTAAATAAGATGTATTGTAAATTAATTTTTTATATATTCATTTAAGTTATATAAATACTGTGTTCAATGCTTTTTCGTTCACGTGCGAAATTATGTACGTGTTTATGTGTGAATTGCATAGATATTATATTCCTTAGTGTATAAACAAGAAACATTAGTTTGTACAGGTGTGAAACATTAGTGTGTACATGTTTTTCTGTGATAACGTATGTATCTGGAAGAAATTTTGCTACACATATGAGAGACATCTTTCAGTTTCCTGAAATGACGTACGTTAAAAAAATAATTTCCTTTCATTTTTCGCAGTTTCTTAAATATTGATTGGGGTTGATCTCAAATTTAATCATTCCTCGCAGGAAGCACGTTGACACACGTCCATTATTATTATTGTTATTATTATTATTATTATTATTATTATTATTATTATTATTATTATTATTATTGTTCAGTAGTTTTACTTTTATAACGTGCTTTCACTTCACTACCGAGCGCAGCTCTGTGCGCCTTGGGTATGTGCTGTGGTTTGCTGTGGTGCTCTTATGTTTACTGTATTGAAAGTGTTTTGCGTAGAATGTGTGCAGTACCCAGTAGTGTAATTTTCTGTATGTTATATATATTTGTAAGTCCTGGTGTTTTTGTTATGTATTTGTCTGAATATTTTTTTATTATACCTAAGGCACCTACTATGATAGGAATTGTTTCTGTTTTTAGATTCCACATTCGAGTTATCTCTATTTCCAGGTCTTTGTATTTTTAAAGTTTTTCCATTTCTTTTAGAGAAACGTTGTCATCTGCTGTTATTAATACATCAATTAGAAAGCATTTTTTTCTTCGTGATCTTTGACAACTATATCTGGTCTATTTGCCTTAATTTCTCTATCTGTGTGTATTGGCATATCCCAGAGTATGGTTGCTTTCTCGTTTTCTGTGACCTTTTCTGGTGTGTGTTTATACCATCTTTTTTCTGTTGTTATTCCATAGTGTTGGCATAGCTTCCAGTGTATATAGGTCCCAGCTCTGTCGTGTCTGTGAAAATATTCCTTCTTAGCCAGGACTGGGCAGCCAGAGATAATATGATTTATTGTTTATTGTCCATCTCCACATAGTCTACAGTTACTTCTTATGTTTCTTTTCATTATGTGTCTTTGGTAATTTCTGGTGGGGAGGCTTTGGTCTTGTGCAGCAATTAAAAATCCTTCAGTCTCTGCTTTGAGTCCTGAGCTTCTCAACCATTGCTGCCATCGTTTTATCATGTTCCGTTGCTGTTCTAGTTTTAGTTTCGATTTCATTTGTTTTATAGCTTTTGTTGTTGTTTCTTCTTCTTCTTCTTCTTCTTCTTCTTCTTCTTCTTCTTCTTCTTCTTCTTCTTCTTCTTCTTCTTCTTCTTCTTCTTCTTCTTCTTCTTCTTCTTCTTCTTCTTCTTCTTCTTCTTCTTCTTCTTCTTCTTCTTCTTCTTCTTCGTATTTGTTAGGTAGATTGATTTCTTGTTTGTATTTGTCAGCTTCCTTAAATACTGAAAACAGCTTTTTGTTTTGCTCGTGTTTTGTGGCTATTTGTATTAGTTTTCCTTGCTTCTGGAGTAGGTATTTTTGCAGTCCTATGGTGGTTATTTTATTATAGTTTTCTAGCTGTATAAGACCCCTGCCACCTTCTGTGCGTTATTATTATTATTATTATTATTATTATTATTATTATTATTATTATTATTATTATTATTATTGCTGTTGTTATTTTTGTTGGTGTTGTTGTTGTTGTTGTTTCTCTTTAGCAGAGGTTTTACTGGAGCTCCTAGAGTTTTGCATACGCAGCGGAATAGCTACCTGCAGCCTACGGAACAATGCTGTCCGTTCTTTTCAGCCATCTAATACTTTCCTGATTATTCTGGCCGTGCCAAGGAGGCAAAACGTTTGCAACAGTTCTACTGGGCACTTTATTCCAATTTCCTTTATATTCCCCTTGATGTCTGATACTTTCCAAGGATCGAAAAATAATTGGCACTATCTTCACCTTCTTCGTATTCCATAGCCGGGCTATTTCGCACTTAAGAGGGCTGCAACTTACTTTATCGAAGCTGAAAGTAGAAAGATCAAAATAGAACCCGGCGGTATTTGAACTCAGAACTTGAAAGATAGACGAAATGCAGCTAAGAATTTTAACCAACGTACTAACGATTCTGCAACCTCACAGAATATATTGATCTTAAATTTTGTGCACAAGGCCAGCAAGGCAAGTGATGGAAATGTGTCGATTACATCGACCGCAGTACTCAACTGGTACTTATTTTATCTACCCTGAAGAGATGAAAAGCAAATTCGACCATGACGGAATTTGAACTCAGAAAGTAAAGACGAACAAAATGCTGCGTAGTATTTCGCCCAGTGTGCTAACGACGCTGCCAGCTCACCACATTAAAGAAAGTAAGTATGTTGAAAAGAGAACTGTGTCACCATATGCAGACATACATTTTAAATAAACAGTTCTCCACAGAAAACTATATTAAGTATGAAATCTATACTAGAACAACACGAGAGTATGTGAAAATAGCATCTGCATATGTCAGATCATAATTCTATTTTGGAATTCTGTACCATTGCCAATATTTAAAATGGAAATTCGAAAATAGGAGACTACATCGTCTTTGGGATCTATGTCATATGCCAAATTCCTGATTAAACTTTCACATCATTATTTATCAGGTTTTCTAAAATTTAATAACGGCAGCAACTAAACGATTTCAATTGCAGTTTCATAGATTGTTGTTGGTGATGTTATTTTTCAGAGGTCGGCCCTAATTGAGTAAGCTTATAAACAAAGCGTTTGCGACAGTCAACACCCTACTTTGTTTCTTGGCATAAATTAACCAGTATTCCATCATTTAGATAAGTAGGTAGAGTGTAATTTAAGGGAGATTTCGACTGCCACTTCATAGTTCGAAACTTATATACATACATACATACATATATATATATATATATATATATATATATATATATATATATATAATTTAGAGAAAAGAACCAAAGCTCATGAACTCATCTATGAAAATTCCCAGTCACATATAGAAAAAATTAATAAGTAAAAAGACGATAAATAAGTATAATGAAATACAAAATAAAAATCCTAAAATAATAATAATAAAACGATTACACGTGTTTCATAACAAGTTTTCAAATAGAAAATAAAATATAATAAATCGATTAAATCGATCGAAAATCAATTCTATTAAAAAAATATAGCTAATCTTCAGGTCAAAATACAACAACAATAATAATAAAATGAATGTATATATCAACCAACAATAAATAACAAATGAATGTAAATATATATATATATATATATATATATATATATATATATATATATATGTATATGTATGTATGCATATATATATATTTTTTTAAATGTCACCACATGTGAATCGTTTCCGATTTTTTACCTTCGTGTTCCTTTTACCTCGGACTTTCCTCTGTCTCCTGTTTCTGAAGAAAAGCTTTGCTCGAAACGTAAAACCACCTTTCTTTCCTTCCCTGAGCGTCTGCTAATACTTTGTATGTACCACGTCCTCGCTTTGTTGTTTATTCTTGCGTTTGTACTTCGTTTTTGGAGTGATTTACTATATATATATATGTATGTCTATATATACATATATTTGTATCATGTATATATCTTTGTATATATAACAGCAACAAAAATATATAGGAATAAGAGCATATCTTTAGTTTAGATCACACTTCAAATGCAACAACTGTTTCAGTTGCATTAACATATGCTTTTCTACTCTAGGCACAGGGCTCGAAATTTTGGGGGAGTGGGCCAATTGATTAAATCGAACCAGTATGCAACTGGTACTTAATTTATTGAACCCTAAGGGACGAAAATCAAAGTTGACCTCGGCGGTATTTAAACTCAGAACATAAAGACAAACGAAATACCACTAACCATTTCGCCCGGCCTGATAACGTTTATGCCAGCTCGCCTCCTTCAGTTACATTAACATATGCATACGCACAAATATATTTTCTACACACACACACACACACACACACACACACACACACACACACACACACACACACACACACTCGTGTGTAATATTATGAAAATTCGTAATAATATTTACGAAAATCAATGTCAACACCACACTATCAAGTTTGTCCAAATTGGTGAAATTCCAACTGGACATTTGGAAAACTTTTAGTTGTTAATAAACACTAACAACATGAAACGCCAAATTAGATTTAGCATTCATTCATTCCTTCAAACAAGAGTGACGTCAATGAACACCTAGTTTTCTCAATGTCTCATGTTGCGCCTTGGTTAAGTTTGGTTTAATTTTCGATCCCTTCCGTAAGATGTTGGAGATAGACTTTCAGTGTGGATAGTTTGCAGTTGAGTTCTCGGTTGGTTGGGGGTGGACAACACCTACTTCTCTTTCCATAATCACATATATAAACAAACAACACGTCTCCCCATGGGATCCAGTCTCTCGGGCCTACTAGCCATCAGTTATACGAACCATCTGAAACGTCGAGCACTCAACATCTGCCGCTCATGCGACTTTTTAGCAGGTACGCTGATGACTTTCTTATACTCACATCCTCCTGTGGAGAGACAGACAGAATATTCACGACGTTCAACAACATGGACATGAATATACGGTTCCCTATAGAACATCCCGACAACGCTGGATCCCTATCGCTGCTCGATTTCCAACTGAAAATAACGCAAGGAGATATCCACACCGAGTTATACAGGAAAGCAGCCAGTAGAGATATGTTTGTTCACTACAATTCAGCCCTTCTACTCGGTGTCAAAATAGGATCCGCCAGAAATGAAATTACACGCATCCAGATCAAGTGCAGCAAGACAGAGGACAAGGTGACCCACACCACATGCTTCATAGAGGTATTGAAAACCAACGGGTACCTATATCCATTGCAAATCGGCTTAAGTACCCAAGACGACAAACACACCGAACACATAGAAGACCTAGTAACACACGCTTCCTTAAAATACCCCCATTTTAGTGAGTGTCTGTGTGTGTGTGTGTGTGTGTGTATGTGTGTGTGTGTGTGTGTGTGTGTGTGTGTGTGTGTGTGTGTGTTTTTTATGAGCGAAAAGGATAAGTTCCCCGCGGCTTCAAAAGAAGGTAATGGCGAACTTCTGCTGACTCTTTCGCCACAACTTTCACTCCTGCACCTAGCAGCTCACCTGTGATGGACCGGCGTCACGTCCAACTGGGGAACCTATACCACCGGAAAACCAGCCCTTATGAGCCAGGCATGAATCGTGAAGGAACAAGCAGCAACAACAAAGGAGTGTCTTGTAGTTCTTGACGTGTATGGGTTTCAGGATGTGCGAGAGGAGCCAAAATATTTTCTACAAAGGTTTTTCCACGCTGGAGACGATGGGTCTAATCTGGATCATGTTGCTATCCTTGTGTGCTTTAATGAGGTGATAGAATCTGGGTAATCTACTGCTCTTTGTGATGTTGTTCTTGTATTTGCTATGTAGTTGTCTCCGTCTACAAATATCAGTCCATGCAGTGTTAATTCGGTCTTCAATCCTGGTCGCAGTTGTATCAGTCGCTTCAGAATATAGTCAGTCATTGCTTAAATATTCTAGTGTCAGTCTATCATAAATTTGACAAGAAATTACGCAGATTTCTTTCCCTTCGTCTGTTTCATGTTGCGTCTTGGTTAAGTTTGGTATTATTTTCAATTCCTTCCTTAAGATGTGGGAGATAGACTGTTCTCGGTTGGTTGGCGGTGGGTGGTTGATACGTGGGGAATTTGCCGAATGTGTTGTTGTTGTTCTTGTTCTTTATTACCGATAGCCATTTTAGTTGGCAGGCTGTTCGACAAAAGTTGCCTTCCAGGTCGAGTAAGATTTTTTCGTTCGGCTGCTGGTTCAAGATAAAGTTCTAGTTCTTCATGACAGATTGACCCACTCAAGCCTGTGACTAGGTGTGCTAGCGTCCTCGATGTAGTGTTATCTTGTTCGGTGGACCTGTCCCGCTCATCTGTGTCGGTGTAATAGGCCGAGTTGTGCCGGTATTTGGTACAAAGCCACAGAAATTGTAGTTTGATACGTTTCTTCTCTTGGTCAACGCAGCGGTGTTAGCATCGGTTAATAGCTGCGGTTTTCAAGTGAATTCTACTTCCCCATATTTCCTACAAAAATTCTCAACAGGGACCTTTTCTGCTCGGATTTCACTTTTCAGTTTCGTCCGTTTTGTTCCAGTTGATTTCAAATTTGGTACGTTATGTAGTCTTGTATGCTAATGATTGAAATTCACATCATTTTTGCTTTAAATCAAAAGATAAACAGTTATTAACCATTAAAATTCTATTAGCTAATACTATTTGCCATTTACGACTTCTGACAAAAAATTATACATGCATGTATACATACATAAATACATACATACATACATACATACATACATACATACATATACACATACATAGATACATACATACATACATACATACATACATGTATTTTTCGAACATCTTTCTCCGTGTGGTCGGTTCGAAAAAAATTTAAGATATTAGGATATTTTCCTACTTTTCTTAACATGAAAGCAATGTTAGCCTTAATTCACAAATAAAGAAATTATATATATATATATATATATATATATATATATATATATATATATATATATATATATATATATATATATGTGAATGAAGGCTAACATTTGCTAACATTTGCACGCACAAAATATTTGTTGTTCTATATAAATCGGTTTAATGGTTCATGTTTTAAAAACAATTGGTAAACGTACACCTATAATTCGTATAAGTACCTCGAAGTCAGAATTCATCGATTAGCTATTCCTTGAAAGCAAGCGTCTGATAGATATTATCAGACATGAACTTCTGGAAAATATATGTATTCTCTCCTTAGCAGTGGAGTTTATACAACATATATCGCTCAAATTTCCGTCTCAATGGGAATAAACATTCAATGCAGTATCAGTCTCCTGACTTCAGATTAAATTGCTTTATTTTAATGATAACCGTTATTGATTATGTTCTCCTATAAACCCGAACCTGTTTGCTTTATGTAACGAACCAATTTTGCATCAAGAAGAAATCATTCTCCAAAGCTGGTCTAAATTTATCAATGGATAATGTTCCGATACGTTTATATGTACATACTCTATCTAGTAAAATACTTTCGTATAAAATTTCGTAAGATATTAATATTGATTTCAAATTTTGGCACACAGCTAGTAATTTCCGAGGAGGGAGTAAGTCGATTACATCGACACCACCGAAAGATAAAGTCAACCGCAAAGAAATTTGGACTCAGAACGTCAAGACGGAAGAAATGCTGCTAAGCATTTTGCGGGAGCAGTAGCGATTCTGCCGGGTCGCCTCCTTCTTAAAATATTAATATAGAAATCTTACTTTGCAAACAATTCAGGTAATACAATCATAGCGATTTTTTAGGAGATAGTGAGGAAAGAAGATGACAGTTATATGCAGCTTATCTTCACTTCATTTTGAAAATAAATGTGCAGAAAAATAATTTTACGTTTTAAATAAATAAATAAATAAATAAATATATATATATATATATATATTATAGTCTCCCATACTATTACTGCTATCATCATCTTATATTAGGAACATTTGATTTACGAGGTAGTTTCAATAAACAAATATCTAAGGATCGAAAAAACATATACCAACATATTCAATATTTGATAAGTAATATCCAAGTAAGGCGTGAAAGTGCACAAAGTTATACATCAAATTGCCATACAAAAAATCAATAGAATTGAGCAGAATATTTAAACCCTATGCTCTTATGGTTGGGAAATATATAGTAAAAACTCGATTTCTGGAATATATTTTTAAATAAATATGTTTTCCTCGTACATATTTCGATACAAACGAATATGTTATGTTAAACATAAACAAATTAATATTATTTGATTGCTAAATTAAAACTCAGACACTCCCACACAAATACACACACAATCACACACACACACACACACACACACACACACACACACACACACACACACACACACACACACACACACACACACATATATGTTTGTGAGCTGGTGTCTGTCCGTATCTATCTATCTAACTATCCATACAAACATACATACATGTACGCACGCACACACACACATATATATATATAGAGAGAGAGACAGAGAGAGAGGTAAGAGGGGGAAGAAGAAACAAGGAGAAAGTAAGGCATACAGCACATTGTGGGTCGATTTTTTTGTATAACAGATTGCAGGATCGCATTTGTGATGTAGACGTTGGGCGCCGCACTGGTACAGTTTGATTGGCGGCACCCATTACCTCATCGCAACTGCGCTGTATGGGACATGTTTGCAGGATAGAGGGCCATACGATCCCAAAGGTAGTTTTCTGCGCTGAACTTCGTCAGGGCAGGAGGAGCCGTGGTTGCCAACAGTTTTAATACATGGATGTGCTAAAAAGACATATGAAATACCATGGTAGCTCTCCTGACATCTGCAGCACGATGAACGACACCGATCGCTGAAACTCATAAATCCAGTCATTGAAGGAAAAATAGCAGAGAAAATACGACAGAGCACACGCGAGGCGTCACTTGACATTTGAGTCAACCAAATTCCCGTGTAGTTGATTGTATCGTTGTTGCAGATCAAAAGCCAGCCTTGTGGCCCGCATGTATGCCTGCCAGATATCATTTCTAGACACAACAATCAACATCGACCTACGACGGCCGGTCGACCACGATAACAAAGATATACAGACATATATAACGGATATTTTTGATACATACATACATGCATACTTACTTACACAAACGCATTCCTACCTACCTACCTACCTACCTACTTACATATATACGTACATACATACATGCATGCATGCATGCGCGCGCGCGTGTATCTTTCATCTTTTGCTTGTTTCTGATATCGGACTGCCATCATGTTGGGGTACTGGTTTCAAGCGTTTAATCCTGCCCAAGTATGGTACTTATTCTGTGCGTCCCTTTCGTTGAATTGCTAAGTTCGAGGGAAAAGCACGGCATAGAAACAATGACACACACAGACACACACACACACACACGCACAACACACACACACACACACACACACACACACACACACACACACACACACACACACAAATATACGACAAGCTTCTTTCAATTTTCTTCTGTCAAATCTACTCACAAAGCGTTCGTCGACCTGAGGTTGTAGTAGAAGACATTCGCCTAAATTTCCACGCAGTGGGACTGAAGCAGAAACCATGTGGTTACGAGGCAAACTTCTTTACAGAGCCACGCCTAGGCCTGGCGAACTTGTTAGCACACAAGCAAACCTCTTCCTCCATAGACAAATATATATTCTATAGATACAGGGTCTGCATGTATAATAAGTCATACGACATAAAATATTTGTGTATCAGAGTGTATAAATACACGAAGAGAAAGCCATCGATAGGAATTCTTACATGCTAGAAAGGCCAGTCACTTAGTTCTTATTCATTCTAGTGCTCACATGCAACGTGCCTTAGGAATTGTTTGCGTGGTTTGGGTTGTGACTGCCCTTTCTAGCATGTAAGAAGTCCAATCAATGGCCTTCTCTTCGTGTATTTATACACTCTGATAAACACACACACACACACATATATACATTCGTACGTGTGTGAGTGTATATATATATATATATATATATATATATATATGTGTGTGTGTGTGTGTGTGTGTGTGTGTGTGTGTGTGTGTGTGTGTGTGTGTGTGTGTGTGTTTGTACATAAATTTATCGATCTATCTATCTGCTTATGTATATGTGTGTGTCCCTCTTTATGTTTGTATTGTGCGTGAATACTACAAATTATATAACACGATTACGTGTTATCAAATGCCAGCTATGCGTCCAGTATTTCTGGTGTAGTAAATTCAGTTATGTTTTGTAAGTATCAAATATTCTTGTAACCCACGCGGTTGTGATAAGAAACACTTATCTCTTATTTTAATTTCACTCAGGTCTTTTAAAACTTAACACATACATTGATTATATAATGCAGAAAAGATTACAGCAACTGTAATTGAAAAGGTTAATTATTTATATCAACGTGAAAATATCTTTAGTTGTTCTCATTTTTTATCACTGCAACATGAGATTCTCGAGTTAGATTTGTTAAGTTTTGCTTAAGAAAAGAAAATTAATATATGTGTTAACGGTTTCAACCTTAAACATGCGAAACATAGTAACAGAGAGAGAGAGAGAGAGAGAGAGAGAGAAAGAGAAAGAGAGGGGGAGAATAAAATAGAGAAATTTGCTGTTTGCTCATAGATCAGCTTGCCAGTAGCAGGTTAATTATTTTAAAATTAACATTTTGTCATGCTATTCAAAATATAAATATTTTAAAGAAAACTCTTCCCAACGTAAATGAATGACATTAGAATGTATGACATCGTATTCTGACGGAATATAAAAATGTTAGCAGATGGACAGTAGCATTATCGCCTGCTCTACGGCATCACGTGAGATTATACGGAGGTAAATCCGGGTATCATATACGAAAACATTTATTATAGAGCATAACATAACATCTAAATTCGGAAATACTGACTGAAGGAAACCGATGACAACAAATCACTCGTAATTCACCTAGAAGGAAGATATGTTAGATTTCAACAATAATCTTTCGCTATGATTCAGTTGTATATAAAAATCAATAAGTATATTCTTGATGTGATTTTACCAAGACATACAGACTTGGCACAATTTGCGTCATGGAATATTTTGATCTCTGTTTCCAACTGGTACCAAACTAAAAGTTATCAAAATTTTTGCAGTTTGACATTGATAACTATTACGTGCCCTCGACACATTTCTTTGTTGTGCCTATTAATCTTGCTAAAGCTTATACTGATATTAAAACTTTGAAGTATATAGAATTTTGCAAGACTGCAAATTTTATTACAATTCGTACTGAAAAGAAGTACTCTCGGGATCATTTTGACGTCGGCTTATACGCTGCTGGCTTAATTGAAAGAACACATGTTATTTATCTATACATTTTCTTCCAGAAAAAGTGTGGTTTGAAAATGTAAAAAAAAGCCTGTATCAGTCTGAAGGTCTCTGCGTTGACCGATTAAGACCCACAAATTAAAAACCCAAGAAAGTAGCATATAATATTCTTTTTCCCAAAAGTTGAGGATGCCAAATGTGTTTCCTGAATGGTTCTGTCAACCTTATGACTGAGTTCTGTTAACATAAACCTAACGAATCAGTAAACTACTGTATATCAGCAGATTTCCAATCACCCAAGGAATATGTCGAAATAATTTAATTAAAATGATTTCACTTAACAGATAGTGTTAGTTCCTACTATTTCGTTATAATATATTGACGCAAACGTTAACAGCCAGTTTAAAAAGCATATTTTATAAATGTTAAGCATATAGATGTATATTCTGGAGCATGGAAGTGGCGATTCACATAGTTGAGCCTTGTGAGTGGATTTGGTAAACGGAAACTGAAAGAATCCCGTTGTATATATATATATATATATATATATATATATATGTGTGTGTGTGTGTGTGTGTGTGTGTGTGTGTGTGTGTGTATGTGTATGTTTATATATATATAGATATATACACACAGATACACACATGCACACACACACACACACACACACACACACACACACACACACACACACACACACACACACACACATATATATATATATATATATATATATATATATATATATATATATATATATATATATATATATATATGTGTGTGTGTGTGTATCTATGTGTGTCTCAGTGGGGATTATTTTCGACTGTGCTTGACAACCGGTATCGGTGTTTTTACGTCCCTGTAACTTACGAGTTTAGCAAAAGAACACGAAAGAATAAGTACGGGGACCAATTCGGTCTATTAAAATTATTCAAGGGGTGCCCCAACATGCAAGCAGTCTAATGACTGAAACAATTGTCTAATTTGTTCCCGCGGCTCATATTTATCCTTATTATTCGCAGTTATCTCGTTGACGCTCTGCACATTAAATATATTAGCACTAACATAACGTGCTTACAACGTTGTAACTATTGATATTTAAGGCATCCATTCAAATATGAAGGATGTTTGAGTCTTACAATTATCTTTACAACTTGGAAATGTGAAATCAATAACCTATGGCGAAATATAAAACGTAACTGTCTGCAACTGAAAATAAAATTCCATGGTGTTAAAGAGGATGAAAAATGTAAAACTTGAAACAAATATCTTTAGGAGAGACTATTAATAGAAAATAAAATGTATACAAAATAGCGTTCTATACGATGGAAAAAGAAAAAAAACATGCATACAAGCTGAAATATCAACAGAAGAAACACTTGCAATCCAGATCTGTAAGTGATAAGTGTTCTTTAAATTTAATGTTAGCGAACTATTAAGTGCGATTAAAAACAACAAACAATCCCCTGGCCTTTCCGAATTAGTTCATTCTAATGCAGCGGACAGTAAACGAAACGAAAATGACGAAAACGATACAGTAAAGAACTGTATATTTCGAACTATGTACTAACAATACTAGGATTTGAACAGCATAACTGTACAGGCATACAAGTATTCTTTTCTACTCTAAGAAAAAGGTTAGAAACTTTGGGGGAGGGCGCCAGTCGATAAGATCGACTCCAGTACACAGCTGGTACTTAGTTTATCGACCCCACCGGAAAGGATGAAAGGCAAAGTCACTAGTATTAGAAACACTAAACTCTTTCGCGAGCAAGAAAACATATCTAAACAGACTATGAAACATTTGCAGAGAAATTCTCAAAATATGTGATATACAAAAGTTCAAAACTAGAGTTAATTCAGGATATTCAAAATACACGTGTTGCAGTCAATCGAATTGCTATAAATGGCAGCCAAAACTTCATTAAACCGGAGACTTCTCTCTCAGGAAGGATCAATAAATTGGATTATATACACTGGGTATATTATTCTTGGAAAATAGACAGGATGAACATGGCAGGTGTAGTATTTACTAAGAATTTTCTGGAAAATGCAGATTTGAGATTGTTACCATAAAAGTAAAAAAGTAAACTTAAGAAAAAATTCTGTTGAAATACTTAAACTAGAAAGTTTGGGAGTAGTAAATTGATAATTAATCTATGAAACATATAAAACGCGAACACCGATTATATGAGTAAAATTACGTTCTCTTTCATGTAGTGTTTAGCACATTTCGATTGAAGGCGAAGTTGGTGCAAAGAGAGAAAGGTTATAAAATAACTACTGTAGCTAGGGCAAATATCCGGAAAGAACAAAAGAGGGTGTAGAAGTTGAGAAAATTGAAGAAAATATACTGTTGGCATTTAACATACTAAAAAAAGAGCAACTTACCATTGGAGCCATTTTGAATAACCTGAAGTAAATTGCTGCTAGGACAGCAAATGAAACTGTAGAAAACAATAATTTAACGGCATTAGAACAACGTACTTGTCGATATGTTTCTTATTTAATTACCGGATCATGCATAAGCACATAATGGATACCCTTCACATGTATGGATCGTTAACAAAATTAGGTATTTTTCAGACTCATTTGATCATCTCAACAAAATGCTGAAAGCTCACTTATCTGATAATGGTGAACTTATCTTAAACAACAAAATAATAGACATTTATTAGTTTCCAACAAAACCATGATTATAAGCTCCGGTCTCACTGAGTTATGTCAGTGCAAACTGAAAGGGCGCGCTTGAAGTGACTTTATATAAGTAATCAATCACAACTTCATTGATAAACTAAAATTATAAGCAGGATTTCTTCGCCATCTTGATTCCCTTTATTGTGAAACAGTTTGGTTAATGCATAGAATGTTTTTGGACTGAAAGATGGTTAATGCATAAAATTTGTTTGGACTGGAAGAGTATTAAAAGTACTGGCAAGTTGGACATATAATTTGAGATCCATGAATGGCAAATAATTTATGTGGTAGATAATTTTGAACGTTATAATAATTTGTGTACTACGGAAGTAAAACACTAGGTGGGAAAGATGTGTCGACGAGAAAAAATATTTTGAGATAATCGAAACATTACCTATGTGTCACTCAGATATCAGAAATATAACGTATAACACACTTTTAGTAGCAAACCTATGGGTTTCGCATTATTCAATGCGAAATTAACAAACCCGACAGTGGTCAAACTATATCACAAAAGAATTGTAGTTAGGGACTGCTGGTTGTTAATAAACAGTTTCAAATGGTCATTACAAATTCTCTATTTTATAGAGGTGACTAAAATTTCTATCAGTGAGACACTGTTTGATTATTTGCGATGGTCTAAAGATTAGATACAGAATTTGGTTAGCTCTCTGTGATGTTTGTGAATTAGGAACACGTGACTTATGAACGATAGCTGTGCCAAACTCTAAGTCCAGTGAATGTGTGAAGTGGTAGTATGAACAACAGGTTGTCAGAATAGGTACAGATAAAGAAATAGATCATTCGTTTGTATGCGAATGATAGTAGGCTATATGTCCGTATTTATGAATGTGTAAATATGTTTCTTCTTTTTTATTGCATGAAAATGTAAACAATAAGAATGAAGTGTCTTATTGATTTACTTATTGAGTAGTGTTTTATTCTTTCTTTTACTCTTTTACTTGTTTCAATCATTTGACTGCGGTCATGCTGCTGCACCGCCTTTAATCGAAAAAATCGACCCCAGTACTTATTCTATCGGCCGCTTTTGTCGAACCGCTAAGTTACGGGGACGTAAACACACCAACGTCGGTTGTCAAGCGATGGTGCGGGGTGAAAAACAGACAGACTCACACACACACATATACGACGGGTTTCTTTCAGTTTCTTTCTACCAAATCCACTCACAAGCCCTCGACACGAGGCTGTAGTAGAAGACACTTGCCCAAGGTGCCACGCAGTGGGACTGAACCCGAAACCATGTGGTTGGGAAGCAAGCTGCTTACCACACAGCCAAACCTGTGGTTTTGTCCCAACGAAGGCAAACCACACATCAAATACAGTTAAATACAGAAAATACGCGTCCGAGAGACGTCTTCTCCTCAAACAATCCAATATATAATAAAAATATATAATAAAATTAAATGAAAGAAACTTTTCAGATGACAATTAAAGTTGTGTGTCTTTCATTTAATATTGCATTAGTTCGTTATATTCATCATGTTTTTGTTAGTTTCTGTTAATGTAGGGACTTTTTTTTTTACCACTAAGCATAACATTTTACAAATTCACTTTGAGCCTCGTCTTCTGATATCTGTAGTTACGCTTGCTCTTTTTCCAACCTGCACACAGCTGTCTATGAAATAAATTTCTCTTTTATATTCATTAACATTCTTGAAGACAAAGAACAGATTTTTGTCTGTTTTATTCAGCGTTTCTTTTAACTATTTGCATTTGTCTTTCATAATGTCATTATATTTCTTCTTTTTTCACTCCTGTCTAGTCTTGCTAATTTCTTTAACTTCATGTTAAGAATATTATGGCTGTAACTGATTACTGGGACAGCTAGAATATCGATACATATTACCTTATTTTATGCATTTAGATATGTTTTTTTTAATAGTAATCTAATGAAATCTGTAATATTTCTTCCTAACCATTTGTATGTTGTACCCCATATAGTTTATTGATTTCTAATTATTTTTAAGTCTGGGTTTGGTATAATTATCGTTGTTTCTTTATGTAACATGTCATTAGTAGGTTTAGAATTTCCCGTCTCATCAAAACTACCTTAACACATTTTTGCGAATCGAATTTCAGATTCTTTCCTTTACTGAATATGTGTAATTATGTAACAGTGACTCTAATTATTGCTGTCTGCATCATACAGCATGTGGTCGTCTACAAACAACAGATGATACACTGTCATCTCATAGATTTTGCATCTAAGTTCAATTTCTTGTAATTGGTGCCAGTCCCATATTATGTTGTTTTTCTAATAGCGATAAAATTCATTTTAATAAATCATTGTCTTTTTGTCCTCGTTCCTGCATTATTTGTCATTCATTCGTCTGTTTAGAGAACGTTGTCAAAGATATCTGGTAAAGAAAGTTCTTTCTCGACTATTTTTGGTTATACTTTTACTCCTTCTTTTTTTACTTTACTAAAGGAGCACCGCCTTTAGTCGAGCAAATCGACCCCAGGACTTATTCTCTGCAAACTCAGTACTTATTCTATTGGTCTCTTTTGCCGAACCACTAAGTTACGGGGACCTAAACACACCAGCATTGGTTGTCAAGCGATGTTGGGGGGGGAACAAACACACACACACACAAACACACACACACACACACACACAAACACACACACACACACACACACACACACACACACACACACACACACATACATATATATATATATATATATATATTTGTTTTGCAAGATTTTTTATGTGAAATCGTGTGTTGAAACAGATGTTGTTGTACTTGGGGATGGTCATATTGCCAGTTTAGCCAATAAAAACACACGCACTGTATATTTGGTGTTAATTTTTTTTTTTTTTCAGCTTTATATTACATTAATCTTAATCTTAATCTTAATCTTATTTCGGCCAGAGTTCTTTCGTCACACTTCTGTGACCTCATCAGTGGTCCTTTGTTTCCTTCTTTCTTATGTGTGTCTCACCTTGCTAACTTGTTAGTTAGCAAGGTGAGACACACATAAGAAAGAAGGAAACAAAGGACCACTGATGAGGTCACAGAAGTGTGACGAAAGAACTCTGGCCGAAATAAGATTAAGATTAAGATTAAGATTAATGTAATATAAAGCTGAAAAAAAAAAAATTAACACCAAATATACAGTGCGTGTGTTTTTATTGGCTAAACTGGCAATATGACCATCCCCAAGTACAACAACATCTGTTTCAACACACGATTTCACATAAAAAATCTTGCAAAACAAATATATATATATATATATATATATATATACACGACGGGCTTCTTTCAGTTTCTGTCTACCAAATCCACTCACAAGGCTTTGGTCGGCCCGTAGCTATAGTAGAAGACACCTGCCCAAGGTGCCACGCAGTGGGACGGAACCCAGAATTATGTGGTTGGTAAGCAAGCTACTTACCACACAGCCTTGCTCTTTAGAACCATACGAATGTTTATTTCATTCTGTGAATGTTTATGCCAGCAAGTAGTTATTTTGAGGGCGATCCTTTATCACCAGCTACATTTTTCCAGTTACAGCATTTTAGCGGGGAAGAATGCAATTCATGTTGGCGTGCCTTTTAAAATTTCTTATATTTTTACTTTTACAGAGTAAGTTGCATTCCGTCTCATTAAATATTTTTGCAATCACTTTGCATGCGAATGCTAAAATTTTAACTCTAATTGTTTTCATTTTTTTTTTTTTTTGAGGGCTTACTGTACTGAGGATAGAGAGAAGGGAGAAGAAACAGTAACAATAAAGTTGGTTGCTGATCGATGTGGTTACTATCCCACCATTCATTCACATCATCACTCACACTACTGATTGCTACCCCTAGGAGTGTAGAAAATCTCGTCTTGTATTCGGGACCAAAAGTCAACGATAAGAGAGTTCTTACACTGGATACAACAGATAGTACCAGCGAATAATCTCACAGTAATTAGTAGGTGAGGGAAAGATAGAAACATAAGCAGACTTTTGCCTTGGAATAGTCCCTTTGAAATATTTATAAAATTGGAAATAATCCCTCTATTGTGTGTTACAAGCCTGAAAGTTTTGTATATTATGTTTTCATGAGCCTTTTAATGGTAGCAGCTCTAAGGCAGCTGGTACATTTAATAGTTGTCGTGACTTCAGTAGCCTTTCGTGTGAAATTAAAATATTATTTTAAATAAGCCATGTTGCCACAAGGCTCCTACAAAGTTTATATACTTTAAGCAGCACAGCAGTATTTAGTAAAAAGTTGTTAAATGCACTCTCATGCACGTTTCTGCTAATCTTAGTTCACAGTAGTGTCTATATCATTATATTCGCAAACGCCTTGTAGAAATTTGGTTAGCTAGCTCATATAGTTCCGCTCATATCACTAAAACGGGCTACTGTGATATAAAATATTATGACTTCAAGTGTAATCAATATTCAATTTTAATGTTATTTGGTCATCAACTTTTTATACAATTCTCGCTATTTTTCACATAATAAATTATCTTTAATAATTAACGCTTTTATAATCAAAGAAATTACACCTCAGTACTTTGAAAGTCTCTTTTTAGTTTCATTACGGGCTCAAAGATATAAGCGATACTATGTTGAGAAGTAGATTCCGAAGGTACTGCTGAAGATATATGGTTGTTGGATGGATTCCAATATATAATCAATCATTTTACCATCTTATGATTGATGGAAACGAAGATAATTGTAAGGTAATATATTTATAACATTCATCTTGTTATTAGTTACGTAATAACATCTTCAGGACGGATAATTAAGGCGAGGCTATGACTGCAAATTGTAGTTCCTCATCAGAAATCTGATAGAAATAATGATAATAATTATTGAGAATTATACCATGTGAAGATTATATAGAAGCAACAGAGATTCGGTCATATTTCCAATCGAAATATTTTAACCATTCAGCAACATTCTCCATATTTCGTCAATAGTTTTAAATTTATTACAGCCTGCTTTCAATTGCAAATCAACAGAGAATTGCAAGCCGTTTTAAGTATTTCCGGGTGCAAAGTCATGTAGGTTTTCGATTTTATTTTCATTACGAAACATGCTGCAGCATCATATAACTAATTTAATTGAATCATTTTCTGTTTGTAATATAGCCAATATGCCCTTACAAATAGTTGTTTTAAATATGAGATATCACCCAAATTCATATGCAATTCGTTCATTTTCTCAGGTACACAGGACAACATATTCATGCTAGGTTAAATCGACTCGCAATGTTTTACTGGCTGCAGCTTAAACCGCTTAGATATGTTTACTAAATTGGCAGAGACATACACAGTGGATCGATAAAATGAATCATATATTTCCTGATATATAAACAAGGCAAGAATAAAGCTGCATGGAACGCAAAGAAACAGTGAACAATGCCAATATTTAGAAACACACCTATGTACATTCCATATATACAGACGCACGGATACACAAACATTGGTACACGCATACATTCACATATCAATAAGTTAGGTATATATGCACGTGTGTATGTGTGTGTGTGCGTGTACGCGCGCGTGCGAGTGCGTGTGTGTTTAAATTTATAAACAAACACACACACATATACGACATACGTATGAGACATGAAATTGCATGGAATATTTTAGAAGTCTTAGTTTTCTTCCTACGTTCAGATGAATGTATGCATGAATAATGAATCGCTGTATTTAGAGATACTACAAACCATCAATTGCATATGACCCGTTCTTTTAATGTCTTATACGTACGCCCGTCAGGTAGTAATGCAATAAAACACTCACTAATATGTATGTACACTGACAATTATTATAGAAATAATAATAATAGGCTTCGTTTACTTATTTGATTTTACGTTAAGGTGATTGAGTTGAAATAGGAGGTTGTAAAAAATATCAAATGAGTGAATGACAGTAGGAGAAGTAGAATGAATGTATGAAGAAGGATAAAATGTTTATCCGTCGCACCATTAACATAAGCTACTACAGTCGGATTGTTCTTTTAAAACAGCATGGATGTAGCTTTTCACTTTGGATAGGGAACAACAATCAAATGCACAGATGTGACAACAGTCGGCGCCTCAATCAACTGATGTTCAATGAGTTATCACCCTTGGCGACTTAAGCCGTCTATCTGTGATGGAATTTTTCATTGATCGGTTTGCCTTTCTCGCCTCCAGCTTGTTATGGTACGGAACACATAATAGAGATACCATAACTCTAGTGATGCTTGTATCTGAAGCTATTTAAAGTGGGGTAAGGCTTTGCACATTTTCAATCGCACACTCTGAAAAGTGTACGCATTTGATCGAAAGGAACTAGTCTACTTCAATGGATGCAACGCAGTTGCAGGCATTTTACCTGCGACTCTCCTTCTTCTGTAAAAATCTCTCAATAAATAGTAGGGTGTCTGTCACTGCCAGCATTTGGATGGTCATTGAATCTACATACATGCCGGGATGCATATATGCATTCAGTATACGTACATTTGTGCAAGTGTTTGAGTATTTTATATGCACGTGTGTATATGTGTATACGACTTGTTTGAACACATTCTGTCCTACTAAATTTCCATCACAAACGATTAGTCAAACCGAGGCTACTGTAAAAGGGACTTGCCAATAATGCAGAAAATTGGGATCTAACATGGAATCATGGCGTTAAGAATCAGATTCTTCATTACACGATGAAAATACATTGGTTCCAAATATTCGGCTTATGATTTGCAACACCACAGAATTGTATCGTTTGATCTCTTTTGTACGCTTAACGCAAGAATAACGTTTACATTCATCGTCTTGTTTACGACTTTGCATCATTATTTTTTGGTCTTGAAATCTGGAAATTTTAGTTTTAATTCTAAATTTGGCACACAAATATTTATGGCAGTATGAAGAGTTTTTGCTAACCAGAGAACTGGAGAGGTCTGTGTGAAATGAATTTTGAAAAAGTAATCGCTTACTAATTTCGTTTTGGTTTACTTGATCTCACTTTTGTCGATTGTTAGAAGTCATAAGATGTCATGGTCATTGATTAAGATTTCATACTATGCTTTGCAGAAAACTACTGTTAAGCAGTTGCCATCAATTCAATCTCATTCACAGTAAGACCATTAGTAATAACACAATTTCAGCTAAACGATCTAGATTTCCAGAGAAGGATTTGATGAAATATCTAAACTGTATCATCAAAATCCTTACCGTATATGTACTTCCTACAAGCAAGCCACTTTCCTGAGTAGATTGTATTTTATAAGTCACGTCTGAAGTATGTATGTTTTATTAAGTATCAAATAAGATTATTATCACCGTAATTAAAGATATACGTATGCTTAAAAATAAAACAAGATACACTAAATGTCTTCAGTATACAATTCAGGTGAGTTCTATGAATGTTTACAGAAAGTTTATAAGCGTGTGTATGGTACGGCATACACATACACAAGCACACAGGCAGAAAGGCAAACATACAATGTAAAGTGATCGAGCATAGAAAAATCCACGGTGTATGAAATTAATGGTCAAAGTGTTAATCCATCTTTTAACGTTATTAAGTTGAATTAAGGTTTTTTCATTAACGTTATTAAGTTTAATGTGTCCGTATAGAGACTCATTTAACTCTCGCGAAGTTGCGAGTTCTTAAATTTTCCATTGATAGTTATATGAAATAGCTGTAAAATTAATAAACCTTATCTGTAGAGAGTTAAAAAAATAACATACCAACGGCCATTCCCCTTACAATGTGGCCAGGTAAAGGTGCACTTACATCGGGAAGAAAATAAGACTATTTAAATGAGACACTATAAGTAATCATAAGCAAGTGATTTCACAGTCGACAGATGGGTATTGTTTACATTACAAAAACATTAGAAGGCTACAAACTAATCCAGACTTGTTTGTTGGCTTTCAACGTAAGTTAAATTTAACGTACGACAGTGTCTTATAAAGCTAGATTTATATATCCTAAATTTGACAGAAAAATTTGTCATTGGGACAGTGTAGCTTAATGATAAAGCACTTCACGCGTAAGCATAGGGATGTGAGTTCGAGTCTCTTGGCTGACCGCCGACAGATTTTGTATTTGTATATATATTTATTTGTATACGTGTCTATATGTGTGCATGTATTTGTTTGTATTTATGTAGAGATGCATGTCATTTTATGTGTGCGTTTTTATACGTGTGCGTTTCGCAAGCTGAACGAAGTATCTAACGAAAGTGAGATACTTATAGGAGCACCAATCATTTTACTCTCTCTGTCTCGATCTATGTTTCCCTTTCTCCCTCTAATTTTCTGCTTCTTTTTCTTTTATTTCTTTTTCTTCTTTTCCCTCTTTTCTTTCTCCCCCATTTTCATTGTCTAATTCTTTCCCTTTTCTTTTTTTCGCCTATAAAAACTAAGTTGTATAAGCATACACCAGGTGGTTCAATGCGCTTGCGTGTGTGTGCGTGCTTACATATATATGCATTTGTATTTATTTATGCTTTGCCTATATATGTATGTATATGTCTGTATATGTATGTAGCCATGTACCCACGTCTGTATGTTTAGTGTATATACGCATATTATAGATTGTTTGGTATGTGTATGTATTGCTAAATGTATGTGTAGCGTGAAAGCTTTTAAACGGATATATCTTTTAATTTATTATTATTTTTACAATTCATTATTTACTCTGGGTATTCAGGCCTTTTTCCTTCTTCATAAACTATTTTTGATTTAAGGTTTTCTTCGATTTTATAATAATATGATTTTAAACCGCAATTTGTTATTTCATGCAACCGGTTATGGAAAAGACCGTTAGTTGAAATGACCAATGAAACAAAACCATTTCAAATGTGTATCTATCAAAGTAATTATATTTTTGTATATATCTTTATCTTGCTCCATTCTAAACAAAACAGACCGACGAACGGGAACGTGAAACTCTGAGTAACAATTCTTGTTATAATTTTGGTGCTTTTTAATAAAGTATCTTACGCTACCTCTGGTATTTAGGTACTATTTTTCCACCTTACTCTGGTATATATATATATATATATATATATATATATATATATATATATTCTTTTATTTGCTTCAGTAATTTGACTGCGACCATGCTACAGCACCGCCTTTAGTCGAGCAAATCGACCCCAAGACTTATTCTTTGTAAGCCTAGTACTTATTCCATCGGACTAACCAGTATCGGTTTTCAAGCAATGTTGAGGTACAAACAGAGACACACAAACACACACACAAACACACACACACAAACACACACACACACACATACATATATATATACATATATACATATATATATATATATATATGGATATACATACATATATATATATATATATATGTGTATGTGTGTGTGTGTGTGTGTGTGTGTGTGTGTGTGTGTGTGTGTGTGTGTATACGACGGGCTTCTTTCCGTTTCCGTCTACCAAATCCACTCACAAGGCTTTGGTCGCCCTGAGGCTATAGTAGAAGATACTTGCACAAGGTTCCGTGCAGTGGAACTGAACCCAAAATTATGTGGTTGGTAAGCAAGCTACTTACCAAACAGCCACTCCTGCGCCAATATACACACACACACACACACACACACACACACACACACACACACACACACACACACACACACACACACATATATATATATATATATATATATATATATATATGCATACATACATACATATAAGTCAAGGAATAAAATGGAGAAGTGATACAATTGACAAACATCAGTAAGATTTGTTTACTAGAATCATAGGAATAAATAAGTTAATAAATACAATTTCACTCTTACAGTTGTTTCTACTTGGGGAATCTTCGAAAGTAAGCCTCGACGGTTATTCCTTCTTGGGGGTCATATTTGAATTCGTTTATGGAATTTGCTACGTCATCAGGTGAAAATGTATTCTCCAGATTGGTTATCAACTTCATTAAGTGTAACATTCGCTGCTGCAATCCTTGTTGCTATTCTCGTTGCTGTTTTTGCAACTCAACTATCCCAGCTAATAAGTCTTCCATGTTTTACGATTTTCGTAAGTTTGCTCAACAATATTTTTGCTACTTTCTTGTCGAAGTATTTAATTTTCCTTGTGAATTAGTCTAACTTTCCATGTGAATGTTTGTTTTTTCACTCCTCGTAAATTTGATTTTCCTCGTCCCCACTTTTATAAAATGGTCTTTTGCCACTGTTGTATTTGTCTTTTGATGACAGTTGACGCTCTGACAGATATTGTTATGTTCCAAAATCCTCCAGAGAACAGTGCTATCTGGCATTGTACGACCCCCAGTCTTAAAGTTTTATTATACAACATATCTCTCTCTCTCTCTCTCTCTCTCTCTCTCTCTCTCTCTCTCTCTCTCTCTCTATATATATATATATATATATATATATATATATATATATATATATATATATATATATGAATATCTGCATATATGCCGGTATTCTATATTTATACTTCTACCTTTACGGTGCTTTATTTGACTGGAAAGTAATACATTTGTATTGGAACATTTAATTTTTTTCATCGAAAACGTTTTCACTGTTCTCGGTACTGTTAACGACTAGGCATTCAGACGAGTATACTGGCACTGATGTAGCAACATTTGAAATATTGTCGAGGTAAATGTAGCTGAAGAAGACTAATCAAATTTACGATATCAAACGTATTTGAAGAGTCCGAAACCTAGGTCCTAGATTATCCAATTTTGGGTTGTCCATTTATCTAATGTTCTTCCTAGAAGCAAAATGGATTTTTTATGTTCGCTGCCCGCACACATCGTTGCCAGAATATATACAGTGAAGCTTTACTATAGCGTCATAAAATTATCGACTGCTATTTCCAGTAAACATTGGTGCCTTGTGGTACTACTAGTATATATTTATAATTAATATGAAATATAAATATATATATATATTTAGAAAGAGAGAGAGAGAGAGAAAGAGGGAGATGTGCATGAATATGGGTATATATACATTTATATATGAATAATTTTACGTAAATATATGAATATAAATGTGAACACAAGAATACTCATATATGTGCAAACATAGACAGTTTCTATTTGATATATAACTAGCAGCGTGTTTCCACCGCTTCACACATTTAAAATAGTGAATTATTACTTGAATCTAAACCTTCGCAGAGGGATCACCGCTCACATTTGCTATTGTTAGACCCTTAACATATTCACATTAACCATATCACGATCCTCCTTAACCACAAGTCCAAGTCACTTAAAAATGAAATAATTCATTTCAGTAGTATTTTATATATATATATAAAGAAACACACGCGCACACACGCACACACACACACACACACACAAAGAGAAGTAGATTGCATGTGATTTGCTCGAGAAACAAAAATGATACTTTCAGCTTTATGTCGAAATTTAAACTGACTCTCATACATTTTAATTTATGAGACATAGGCAAGAATTAGTCTGTTGGAGTATGCAATAGCTGCGCATATATCACATAAATTTCCTAAATTCTAACGTAGACCAATGCAGTCCTCTTCACTTATTCATGAATTCATTCATTTTAATTTTTGATTTAATTCATTTATTCAGATATACATTCATTGACACAGTTAAGCTTTTATTTACTTAACCAATTATCTCCTTCATTTAACTTTCAATTGTAGCATCCATTTGTTAATTTCTTTTACATTACCTTGTTTACCTAGTGTCTATGAATTATATTGTGGATGGAATAATTCTGGTTAATACACGTATTACCATTACCGAATCTGCCTAACAATGTGCATTCCTTATACACGTCTGTATATTGTAATGCAGGCATCACACATACGCGGTCATGTAAAAATAAGCGTGTGCTGTTGTAGTTTTGTATATGATTTGAGATATATATAAATATATGTGAAGTTTGTATGTGTGTGTATGTGTGCGTATCTTCCTTATGCATTCCAAAACAGAGTTACTGATTTTGACGTATGAGGTATCAAAAGATTCAGTACTTTTTCAGCTACCAACTAAAATTTATTTTCATTTACATAATTGTATTACAAAAAATTACCATTCAAAATCTTTTCCATAAGTCAGCTATCGTAAGCATTTTATACGACGACGATGGCGATGACGTCACATTTTCTATATGAGTGTGTACCTTAAAAGAAAGACATCTATCATCACGACCCACACTTTCAATCAATCACTCTATCTATATCTCTTTCTCTCTCTCGCACACGCGCGCGCGCACACACATCCATTTCATATACACGTGTATACATCTTTCACTTTTTCATCTACTTCACTTTCTGCTCTCTTTCCGCTTTCTCTTTTCTTTCAATTTATGTTCTCTTCAAAGCGTAAAGAAATAATTGTCTTACGGGATGAGCGAGAGAAACACAGAATAAGAAAAGGACAAAGAGACAAAAAAGAATAAAGCAGAGACAGAAAACAAGTTTCTATAGGAGTAGAGGAAAGACTGGGATAGCAGGTGAGAGAGAAATGCTGATATTTCATACCCTACATATGTTTTATAGTTGAAAGCGAAAGAAAGCCGGCAGAAAGTTGATACTATATGTATGTTCTATAGGTGAAGGTGAAAGAAAGCCGGCACAAAGTGAGGGGAAAGCGGGAGAGGAGACGCTGAGAAGCCTAGAAACGAGATCGTATCGCTCAATTTTCAGGTCATTTTCACTTCCGTCCCATGTTTTACGCATACGTAGGATTAGGAATTTTTTCTGTCTTTCAGTTTCTCATTATAATGTATGGAAACCTTATGCTGTCAACATGTTTACAACTTCAAGAACTTCATTTCCTTTTTTTGAAATTAAGAAAGGTATGCATAAATAACTTCATTTAGCACACATTCACAGTTAAAGTTCTGTATGAGTTATGCTATTTCTTACTGTGCGCTAAATTACAGCTCAAATGCTATGAAAATTACCTTTTGCTATTTTGTCATTCCTGTTTGAGGTGAGCGTATTTCAAGACCTGATCTTCCATTTAAACTTACAAGGAAGTTATCTCAGAGATCCTGTCCTTTACCAGTTGTTTCTAGCATGTCCGATATGACATTTGCGTACCTCGCTTTTATTTTTCTCCTCAATTTTCTCACATTTCTATATTTTCCATACAGGAGATTTGCATTTCGCACGAAAGTGGGTAGCTGATGGGTGGCCCAGGTGGGGGAAGGGGCATTCAGTATTTCTTTCAGAAAAATTAGACTTTAAAAAAAATCATATTTCCCATATTCGCAAACTCTGTATTTTTCTTCGTGGATAAAAACAAAATTCGAAAAGCAGTTAACAATTAAGAAATTTCGGTGGGGAGGGGGGAAATTATAATTTTGAAAACGTGATTTCTAGGCAAAATCAAAATCATATTGACCCCTTTTTATTTGATGAAACAGTACATAGTTTGTGATCCTTCTGAAGAAAATAAATCACTTTCATGCACCCCCCCTTCACTTCTGGACAAACAATAGCTTCCATTATGCCAGTAATCCACTCCCCTATATATCACCTAACAGAGTGCATTACGCATATCAACACAGAATCTAGCCAAATCATTTAGAGTTTACTGCTTCTTTTCATAATAGCTGTTTACAAATTGACAAATGGATTTTTCCACATCTCTTCATTCGTTACTAAAAAATGAAATTATACAATGGACAACTTCAAATTGCTATGTCTTCCATCATATATGTTCCTTAATCGTTCGCTCTTTTCAGCCATACCACCAAAACGAAGACATTCTTATTTATCTCTACAAACAAGGGCCGCAAAGAAAATGCCTCTATTTGTGCTCAAGAAAACTCACTTCAACGATGCCCAAATTTATTTTCTTCAGAAGGATCACAAACTATGTACTGTTTCATCAAATAAAAAGGGGTCAATATGATTTTGATTTTGCCTAGAAATCACGTTTTCAAAATTATAATTTCCCCCCTCCCCACCGAAATTTCTTAATTGTTAACTGCTTTTCGAATTTTGTTTTTATCCACGAAGAAAAATACAGAGTTTGCGAATATGGGAAATATGATTTTTTTTTAAAGTCTAATTTTTCTGAAAGAAATACTGAATTTCAAAACGATCACCGACGGCGGATTTCTGCTCAATCTACCCTTATTGTCTGAGATGAATGCACGATGGCACACCGTGGTGCACTAGAAGCCCTAGATAGGTCATTAATGGATATTAAGAACAATACTGCTATTATGGGGGTGGAGGGCTTAACTGTTGTCCTTGCAGGGTATTTCTATAAAATATTACCAGTCATACCACGAGGTACATGAGCTGACGTGATCTATGCGTGTCTGAAGTCTTCACCTCTCTGGAGGTTTGTTCGTCAGCTTTCATTAAGCAAGAATATGCGATCTCATCTCTACAATGACCCCTTAGCTGAGGAAGTCTCTCATCAACTTCTACAAAGTGGAAATAGCGCCTTACCGTTGAATAACACCGTGCAATAGCATGTACTGCAATGTGGGCACATGGAGTCTACATTGGAGGAGCTTAAAGAAAATGTATTTCCCCCATTACAAGACAACTTCAAAAACATAGCATTGTTCGCGGAATGAAGGTGTTTGTTTCCATTGATACTACCATGGACTAACATACGGCTGTTGAGTACCCAGTTGAATTTCTCAACTCTCTGCAACCTATAGGACTGCCACTAAATAAGTTGTTCCCAAATAAAAGTTGCACCTATCGTGCTCTTGAGAAATTTAGACCCACCACGACTATGCAAGGTCATGTTCTAGAATCGACCATTATTACCAGCTGCTATCGAGGAGAGATTGCATACATTCCACGCATGCCCCGTGTTTCCTCAAATGTTCCATTTCAATTCAAGCGCCTCCAGTTCCCAGTGAGATTGTGCTTCGCTATAGCAATCAACAAAGGCCAGGGTCAAACTTTAAATATTGTGGGTCTCAATTTACACATAGCCTGCTTTTCTCATGGACAACTCTATGTCGCATGCTCTTGAGTTAGCAGTGCAGATGACCTGTATATAGTGTTGCCAAACTTAAGATCAGAATTTTCAGTAGAAAGAATACCAAAAAATTGCTAAACAATATGACATAAAAATGCTAAAGACTAATTATATCAAAAAGCTTAATTTTTATTTACTTTCTTTAATTATATTCAGCATTGAGAAATAATTTCTTGAATTTCACTGATTTGATCACTTTTAGCTGCAGTGCCAAGGTCTTGATTTCTGTATATATTCAAGGTCCCAACATTGTTAATTATGTGCTTTGGAATGTCGAAGTTTTTACATTTCCCATATCTTTTTAGGCATTATTTTATAGACAGTATTGATCTAAGCATAGTAAGATGCATTTTGGTTTTTAATTTTGATTTGATTACACGCATACTGCTGAAAAATCGTTCAACGTCTGCATTTGAGTTTGGCAATTTCAATAGATTAATGGCAAAATTTGCAACATCTTTAAAATGGTTTCCTCCAGTAGCATCTTTATATCCCAAGACATCTAGCCTGAGTGCCTCAGTATTAAAGGTATTTGTCCATTTAACTAAATGTTCTTCAATTGAAGCAATTTTTTTCTTCATTTCAATTCATTGCTTCTAACACAGATAAAATTGGCTCTTTGAAATGCTGCAAAATATTCCCTACTGAAAAACATTTGATATTCCTCAGTATATTAATATTTCCTGGCAGACCGTACTTGAGCTCTTCATAAAGGCAGAGTAAAAATTACTGTGCTCTTTTGCGAATATTATTTTCTTCGGTGGCTGTTAAAGTCTTGATAATCATTTCTACTATCTTTCTCTCGAATCTGTAGCCTAAATTTGGTTTAGGATCCGGATTAAGAGGATCAATTCTACATATTGGCAACACTATCATATTAGCGACAGATTTGATCAAATTTGAAAGATCTTCAAGTAATTTTGTTTTGTTGACAGTGCTTGATTCAAACAGTTTATTCACTCCCTGAACATGTTTTAAAATCGGATGCAAAATTAAAAGGTAAAGTTCATTCCTAGAATCTCAAAACATTACACGTAACGTTTCTGCTGTAAAGCATTTTTCTTTTGCAGTGAGTTTGGAAGTGAGTTAGCTTAAAATTCTATTTACCGCTGGTTGTATTGACAGAATTCACAATCTTCAAAGGCTCTATATCATTCATAGCAAAGTAAAGTTGTTTGTAGGAGAATATACAAAAAATAACAACAGACGAGGACAGGTGGTGTAAATAACAAAAGTATATATTAGTATGACGCTCGGGAATACGGAAAGTCTTTGACGTTTCGAGCTACGCTCTTCAACAGAAAGAATACGGAGACAAGGAGAAAAACACGGAGAAAAAAAATTGATTTTTATTTACTTTCTTTAATTATATTCAGCATTGAGAAATAATTTCTTGAATTTCACTGATTTGATCACTTTTAGCTGCAGTGCCAAGGTCTTGATTGTAGGATCTTTGTCTTGTTGAAGAATGAGAAAGCTATTTATAGGTTTCGGATACTAAAAATTCTAAATTTATGGGCAAGCATTCAGCACAAGTATTGGATACTGCCAACTGTAAAGAATGACATACACATCTAAATAGAAGTAATGATGGAACTTCTTTTAAATTCTTGAAAACACCATTGTTGACTCCTATCGTTATTCTAGGGTTGTCCGTTCCTATAACCAGTAAATTTTTTATATCTAATTTCTTTTTCACTAATTCAGTTTTTAAGGCATCTACAATGCCATCTGCTTCACATGTTTCTAAAGATACCATACTGAGATATGTAAGATCCTAATATACATACATACATACATACATACATGAGAGTGTATATGCATACAAGACTGTGTGGGTCTATATGTGTCCGTGTACATTCAACAGTCTTTGTATTTATGTGTAAGTGCATGTACATATGTTTGTATATTTCTTCCGAGTGACATGCCACACATATTGCTGTTACTATTCCTCGTCTTTCTGCCAGACTTCTGGAGAGATGTCCACTTGAATATATCTAAAACTATGATTGTGTTTAATGCTGATGTTTAATTTCCACTTATAATGTGGCACGCTGGCAGAATCATTAGCACGCCGGGCTTAGTTGGAATTTGTCCTTAATTACGTTCAGAGTTCACATTTCTCCGAGCTTGGCTTTGCCTTTTATCCTCTCGGAGTCGATAAAATAATTACTAGTTGGGCACCGGGGTCGATGCAATCAATTTATCCTTTACCTCCAGCCGAGAATTTGAAACTATATTTAATTTCAACTTATAGAATAATCTTCCTCCTCTCTTGTCTTCTGTTTTCTTCTTCCCCTGCAGCTGCTTCTTCTTCAGAAAGAAAACAAGGAAAGAAAACAATTCAAAGAGAATGGAAAAATGGGTGAGAACGGAAGGATGGAAGAATGGTATGGAAGGTGAGGAATGCAGAAAGGAATATCTCATCTTTAACAGACTGAACAAGGTAAAAATAAGCGAAAAATTACACCACATCAGTTGTTTCACGCAGGAATTTTACGGTTTCAATGCCTGACAGAAAATCTACCTTACCGATGTTATCAGCAATCACATACGGTGGTTACTGAATTGACGCTGTTGAGGCAAGTCACAAAACACAAGAAAAATAAAACAAATAATTCTTTGGTGATAGGACAAATAATACTTAAGGACAAATATCTAAATATGCGTTTATAAGCATGTCTTTATGTGTTGCATGTGTGCAAGAGCATATGTGTATCCAATAGTGGGGTTGAGATGGTGTATGTGACGTACGGGTTTATAAGTCATTAGAAAGCTCCTGTAGTTTTGCACCATGGTAAATTGATTAAAATTCTGTTGGCAGTTAAACAAAGAAAATTAGAAATTCATGGCATATTAATTTAAAATTACCTGTAATTTGTCTTAGAAAAATATCCCGTTAATTATGTTTACTGATTCCAAACATTAAAGAAATCACAGATAATCATATCAAAATAATTTGAATGTAAATTAGCGAGTTCTCTTTCAATAATTATCATGATCTATTTACATATCTGCTGGGGTTTGTGTAGAAATATGTTGATATTCTGCGCTTCATATACATAAAAGAATAAGAAGAAATTTTTATATGAGTGTATGACAAAATATTGACTTATTCAATCAAAACGATGGGTTATGTGTTACATATGTATGTAATACAAATGAGAATGTATACACTTTGCAAACAATCTGTGCTTATTCAAATTAAAAATTCATATTTACGTAATATCATTAGACTTTACAAATAATAATAATAATGATAATAATAATAATAATAATAATAATAATAATAATAATAATAATAATTATTATTATTATTATTATTATTATTATTATTATTATTATTTTTATTATTATTATTATTATTATTATTATTTCCATTTATTACCAAAATGTATTATTAAATGTTGTTTAGTTTCAACTTTTGTCTTGTACTTCAGCTAACCATAAGTATGTGAGTCTTAAAGGGAATACTAGGAGGAAAAGAAGCAGCTTGGTGAATAGAACCAAAATCTACAGATCTGTAAATGCATTCAGCAGATGGTGAGGAGATCAGCAATGAGTATTCCTATGCGATAAGGAGATAAAAGAGGCCTCACACACTTGAGATCAGCAGAAGACAAATGTGTTTACTACTACTGGCGATCAGTGAGAGAGCTGACCTTGGCCGTGAAAAGAACCAATTCAACTTGTTCTATTTATATATATATATATATATATGTTTATATACTGATGTTCACGTTATTCGAATTTCGAATTTTTGAATTAAAAAAAATATTTTTATCTTTAAGTTTTGCTTTGGTTTACAGTTTTTGTAATAATGCAGTTTGTATATATTGGCAGGTGTCACAATAAAAACACCTGTAATTGCGCAACCTGATAATCGTTACCTCGTATGAGTGACAATGAAAAACCAAAATATTGTGAATAACGGTGGTAATGAAACTGAAGACCTTGATGGGCACAGAGTTGCACCCGGCAGGCTCAGAGATACTGGTCCGACTCCAGCCTGTCGTTATCCAGCAAGGAACCAGTTTACACGGCGTAGATAGAACAAACAAGTTAATGCTGTGGTCATCATGGAGTGTTACTACCTGAGCAACCCTGTATACCAAAATGGTGTTGATATTAGGGGGTACCGACAAAATATGTATGATCAATGGAGAGAAAGAGAGGATTGTTTCAACTCACGAAACAGAGGTTATGTGATCAATCTAGAGCAATAAGAAAATAACATTGGTTCACAGAAGTAGAGCTTGAATCTATCAAAAGACGGGTATTGGAAAACAGCAGCAGAGGAAACGATGAAAACACAGTTCCTACTGATAAAAGTAATCTCATAGCATAAAGCAGAGGTGACATCTCTAATAAACCACAGGAAATGAACAGTGATAGCTTGCTCGATGAGAGACATAGATAGTCTGGAAGAAGACAATAAAACTAATAGTGGCATGACAGATAGGCAAAAGACAATCTACGACAGAATAAAGGCAAAGCTACTAGAGAACGATAGCAACATTATTTGCAGCCTTAAAAAGTTTGATCGGTGGAAATTGAACCAAGAATCGAAAAATGTGAATGAAATTCTGAAATACATCAAAACAAAAAGCATCACGGACACAAATAATTTGATCAAGGCAGCAAGTATTGTAGCAGAAAATGTGGGTGTTGATGTCAAGAAAAAGAAATATAATGAGAGTGACAAAAGAAAATATCGATGGTAGAAAAGAAGACTGGTGGGGTTAGCCATGCTCTCGAAGGACATTTCTGTGTTAGACAGAAAAGAGAAGCAGGGAGCTTAGAAGCGAATAAAAATACAGGGCACTGAACAGGAAGTATGATATTGAAAGAAAGGGTCTGAAAGTAGAAATGGAGGAGCTGAAACAGAATCTCGTTGCAAAAAAAAAGCAAAGATGGTAAGATACGACTTAATAATGAAGGGATACCAGTAGAATAGGTTATTCACAGCAGATCACAAGTGATTCTACAAAGAAATAAATGTACAGTGTACAGTTAAACCAGTACCAGTTAAACACTGGGGTAGTGCAATCGACTAGCCCCATCCTCCACAATTTCTGGCCCCTTGTGCCTATAGTAGAAAGGATTATTATTATTATTATTATTATTATTATTATTATTATTATTATTATTAGGCGGAGGTGTGGCTGTGTGGTAAGTAGCTTGCTTACCAACCACATGGTTCCGGGTTCTGTCCCACTGCGTGGCACCTTGGGCAAGTGACTTTTATTATAGCCTCGGGCCGACCAAAGCCTTGTGAGTGGATTTGATAGATGGAAACTGAAAAAAGCCCGTCTCATATATGTATATATATATATATATATATATATATATATATATATAAATGTGTGTGTGTGTGTGTGTGTGTGTGTGTGTGTGTGTGTGTGTGTGTGTGTATTTGTGTGTCTCTGTTTGTCCCCTCAACATCGCTTGACAACCGATGCTGGTATGTTTACGTCCCCATAACTTAGATGTTCGGCAAAAGAGACCGATAGAATAAGTACTAGGTTTACAAAGAATAAGTCCTGGGGTTGATTTGATCGACTAAAGGCGGTGCTCCAGCATAGCCACAATCAAATTGCTGAAACAAATAAAAGAGTAGAGTAAGAAGTATTATTATTATTCAATGTTAAATCTCTGAACGTGGTATTATTATTATTATTTTATGTTTGACTTTTGTTTTGCATTTGTACAAGTTGGATCCAAGTCTCACCCAGAGACCTCAAGAGACAATAAGTTAGAAGTTCATGTAGGTGTTAAGCCTAGGGTACCATATATTTGGATTTGTACAGTTTTGTTCAAGTGAATGTTTAAGAAACCAAAAGAAATTTATGTGTTTGCTTTAAAATTTGAGATCACATAGACAGTATTTTACGTAGGATATGGGCAGTTCCCATGAGCACTATCTTTTGGACTTCAGCCATTTTGGGGTTTCCTGGTATCTGAGCTAGGTAGTAATCAGCCCGTTTCGCTGTCATTCCCAGGGCACCTATGACAATAGGTATTGTTTTCGTCTTCAGATTCCACATTTTGCTAATTTCTATTTCAAGATCTTTATGTTTGCTCAGTTTTTGGTAGGTCTTGACAGATACGTTTATATCAATTGGGACAGTCATATCAATGAGGAGGCATGATTTTTGTCTGAAGTCTTTCAGTATGATGTCTGGCCTATTTGCGTCTATCTTTCTGTCAGTTTGAATGGTGAAGTTCCAGAGGAGTGCAATGTGATCATTTTCAAGTACTGGGGGTGGTTTGTGTTCCCACCAGTTTTTATTATGGGGCAAGTCCAGGTTTTTGCATATTACCCAGTGAATATATTGTGCAGCTCTATCATGCCTGTTGAGATACTCTGTAGGCGCAAGCAGACTGCACATGGAGACAACATGATCGATGGTCTCATTTTGTTGTTGGCATATACGACATAATGGGGAGCTGCCGTTCTTTAATATGTTGGCCTGGTAGTTCTTTGTAGGTAGGCATTGATCTTGGGCTGCTATGATAAACCCCTCTGTTTCTGATTTCAATCCAGAGGCCATTAACCATTGGTGGGTAAGGGCTTTGTCAATATCTGCATTATTCGCTCTCTTTGGGTATTTGCCATTGAGAGGTTTTCCATGCCATTTTTCAGTCATAATAGCTAAGGCAGCAATTTTAGCACGGGTTTTCAAGCGCTTAGCTTTTTCTGTAGGTGTTTCTAGTTCGTCTAATTCTTGAATTTGTTGCAATTGGAATTCACTTAGATATTCCTTTGCCTGTTTTGTTACTGAGTAAGATGCTTTCTTGCTTTCATATTTTAAGACAAGTTTTAGCATCCAGTCCTCAGAGTTTTTCATATAGGTGTCTAGGCCAATTGTGGCTACCTTCATTGATAATGCCAGCTGTAGTAGTCCTCGACCTCCCTCTTTTCTTGGCAGATAAAGACGTTCTATATCTGCCTTAGGGTGGTGCATTCTATGCATTGTCAACAGTTTTCGTATTTTTCTGTCAACATTACATATTTCAGTAATTGACCAGTTAACGATGTTGAAACTGTAAGTCACGACTGGTATGGCTAGAGCATTGATCGCTTCGATCCTGTTTCTCGCGTTCAGCTCTGTCTTCAGTATTGCTCTCACCCTGCGATAACATTCTCTTCTGATCCTTTCCCTCATCACTGAGTGCTTGATATTGTCCCCTTCAATTACCCCTAGGTATTTGTAGCTCTCCGCTGGTTCTAACTCTTTTATGACATTTTGCTGGTCAAGGTTCACATTAGATGTATTTGTCATTTTCCTTTGATAAAGGTAGCTTTTGCACATTTGTCAAGGCCAAATTGCATCCTGATGTCATCACTGAATTGTTTAACAATCGCTAGTAGGCCTTTGAGTTGTTGGTCATTTTTTGCAAAGAGCTTTAAATCATCCATGTAAACGAGATGATTTATATTTTTATCAAATATTTTATAACTATACTGTGCATCATTGAGCAATTTTTAGAGCGGTATTAGGGCTAGACAGAAGAGGAGTGGTGATAGTGAGTCACCCTGGAAAATGCCACATGAAATTCTTACATCTCCAGCATTTAGAGATTCATTGTCATTGTTCAACATCAGTGTGGTTCTCCATGATCTCATACTTACAGATAAAAAGTTTCGCAGAGTAGGAGCTATTTTATACATTTCCAGACATTTCCTAATCCAGCTATGTGGTAGGCTATCAAAGGCCTTTTTATAGTCTATCCAGGCTATTGACAAGTTTTTGTGTCGCTTGTGACAATCTTCTAAGATCATCTTATTGATGAGTAGCTGATCTTTACAACCATAAGATCCACGTTTACATCCCTTTTGCTCATTAGGGAATATGCTACTTTCTATTAAAAAACTATAGGTGTACTCGGTTAGGACAGATGTTAGCGTCTTATTATTATTATTATTATCATTATTATTATTATTATTATTATTATTATTATTATTATTATTATTATTATTATTATTATTATTATTATTATTATTATTATTATTCATATAGAAAGGATTGAGGTAACTCCTCCTGAAGATATAGAGTCAAAATTAAAAGAAGAGTGCAAATGGCACTCTTCTTTTAATTTTGACTCTATATCTTCAGGAGGAGTTACCTCAATCCTTTCTATATTAACCAAAATGAAGTAGATTGACAAATTTATTTTTTGAACCAGTGGAAGACACGCAAGATGTCGAAATATTGTTCACGAGATAGCAAATGGCACTCTTCTTTTAATTTTGACTCTATTATTATTATTATTATTATTATCATCATGATTATTTATTTATTTATTTATTTATTTTTTTATTTTCCCTTTAACACAGATTTTGTCGGAGCTCCTAGAGTCTTGAATTGGTAGCGGGCTTACTACCTGCAGCCTAAGGTACCATGCTATTCGTTCTTTTTCATCTATCTAATACTTCCTTGATTATTCTGGCTGTGCCATGGAGACAAATCTTTTGCAGCAGTTCTACCGGCCAATTCAATTCCAATTTCCTTTAAATTCCTTTTGATGCGTTCAGATACTGTTCCCAAGCACCCAACTATAAATAGCACTATCTTCACCTTCCTCATTTTCTATAGCCGGGTTATTTCGTACTCAAGAGGGTTGTATCTATCTTTACACCTTCTCTCTTAACTATTTGTGGGTGAAAGAGGCATGCAACGTCAAATACGTGGAATATGTAGTGCACCTTCCCCATCACCACTAGGTCTGATCTGTTACACTCTAGCACCTGGTCTGTTTGGATTGGTAAATCCCGGAGGATTTTGCTAGTCTCCGACTCTACTATTCTCCGACTCTACTATTCTCCGACTCTACTATTCTCCGACTCTACTATTCTCCGAGGTTTGAGTTCATACCACGTCTTGTCTCTCTCTCACCCCCACGTTTCGCACAGTTTCCAATGTAGTACCTTCAGTAGCTGGTCGTGTTTCCACATGTAGAGCATTCGTTCTTGATATATGGAATGGTTTCATCTCCTGTATTGCAGATACGGCAAAGCGGAGACACTTGCTCATTCATCAGCTTGTCCTCCCAGTTCGTGGCCAAAGTTTTGGTCCTGCGCTGCCAGTATAGTGCTCTTCGACGGCGATGTCTGGTCAGTAATCCTTAAATTGTCTGTATGTATTCCAAAATCCCATAGGCTGGTAACACTATCTTCCTCAGTGACTTCTCTGGATGGTGTTCATACCACTTTTTAAGGTGCGGGATATCATATGGACAGCATACGCTGCTGTGGAAAATAATGCCTGTAAAGGGCAGGGACTCAGCAACCGGTAACGATTATTATTATTATTATTATTATTATTATTATTATTATTATTATTATTATTATTATTATTATTAATATTATTATTATTATTCAGTAGTTTTAGTTTTATAACGTGCTTTCACTTCACTACCGAGCGCAGCTCTGTGTGCCTTGGGCATGTGCTGTGGTTTGATGTGATGCTCTTATGGTTACTGTATTGAAAGTGTTTTGCGTAGGATGTGTGCAGTGCCCAGTAGTGCAATTTTCTGTATGTTATATATATTTATAAGACCTGGTGTTTTTATTATGTATTTGTCTGAATATTTTTTTATTATACCTAAGGCACCTACTATGATAGGAAGTGTTTCTGTTTTTAGATTCCACATTCGAGTTACCTATTTCCAGGTCTTTGTAGTTTGAAAGTTTTTCCATTTATTTTAGAGAAACGTTGTCATCTGCTGGTATTGATACATCAATTAGAAAGCATTTTTTCCCTTCATGATCTTTGACAACTATATCTGGTCTATTTGCCTTAATATCTCTATCTGTGTGTATTGGCATATCCCAGAGTATGGTTGCTTTCTCGTTTTCTGTGACCTTTTCTGGCGTGTGTTTATACCATCTTTTTTCTGTTGTTATTCCATAGTGTTGGCATAGCTTCCAGTGTATATAGGTCCCAGCTCTGTCGTGTCTGTGAAAATATTCCTTCTTAGCCAGGACTGGGCAGCTAGAGATAATATGATTTATTGTTTCTTGTCCATCTCCACATATTCTACAGTTACTTGTTATGTTTCTTTTGCATTTAGTTTAGCCCAGTAATTACCATGTAGGGGCTTTTCTTGCCGTCGTTTTAACATGGTCCGTTGCTGTTCTAGTTTTAGTTTGGATTTCATTTGTTTTATAGCTTTTGTTTCTTCTTCTTCTTCTTCTTCTTCTGCTTCTTCTTCTTCTTCTTCTTCTTCTTCTTCTTCTTCTTCTTCTTCTTCTTCTTCTTCTTCTTCTTCTTCTTCTTCTTCTTCTTCTTCTTCTTCTTCTTCTTCGTATTTTTTAGGTAGTATGATTTCTTGTTTGTATTTGTCAGCTTCCTTAAATACTGAGAACAGTTTTTTGTTTTGGCTCGTGTTTTGTGACTATTTGTATTAGTTTTCCTTGCTTCTGGAGTAGGTATTTTTGCAGTCCTACGGTGGTTAGTTTATAATAGTTTTCCAGCTCTATAAGACCCCTACCACCTTCTGTACGTTGTATATATAGCCTTTCTATATCAGATTTTGGGTGGTGCATCCTATATCCTGTCATTATTTTTCTTGTTTTCCTGTCTATTTTAGATAGTTCGTTTAGTGTCCAGTTAAGGATATTGTAGCTGTAACTTGTAACTGGGACAGCTAAAGTGTTAATACCTATTATCTTGTTTTTAGCATTGAGCTCTGTTTTTAGTATTGATCTAACTCGTCTATAGTACTCTTTCTTTTGTTTATTATTATTATTGTTATTATTAGTATCTTTATTATTATTGTTATTATTATTATTATTATTATTATTATTATTATTATTATTATTATTATCATCATCATTAGTAGTAGTAGTAGTAGTAGTAGTAGTAGTAGTAGTAGTATATTTGTGTACTTTATCAATTCATTTGCTATATAAAACATTAAATTTGCTGTGAACAGTTTAGAATAGTAATTTGTAACTTGGGGGAAAAATGAAGAAAAAAAGGAAAAGATCCGGGTGGACAAACTTAGCAAAATCACTGGTTTATAGATTTGTATGCATAGTTGTTTACATAAATAGATACAAGTGAGTGTGTGTACAAGAGAGAGAGAGAGAGAGAGAGAGAGAGAGGGGGGGGATTTTATGTGTGAATGCTATGCAGACGAGAAAGGAAAAGAACATATTTGACAGTCAGAAATATCTTAACACATCGAAAATCACCTAAATAAACATGACTCACAAGATTTATAGCAACTATTGTGATATAAATTTACGTAAGTTATTCTTATAGTGCTGGCTCTTATTTCTATGGATAATCTATAGAAATAACCTTAAAATAGAATTAAAAGTGTCGTTAACACACAGTGGGACAAAGTCTTGACTTAATACATCTATTACACACTTAGTAGCGTACAGTTTTAGCAACACGAAATGTTGTTGCCTTGCCTGCAATTAATATATGTACACATTTCCGGGAATCTGTTTAATATGCAAATTGGTCTTTCCAATTATGCTACATCATTAAATCTAGTGGGTATTAAACAATGTGTTCGTTGTTCATGCATAATTAATGCCTTGGCATTTGTGTTGATGAGAGGTTAATTAATCCCGAAATATGTATATACAGGCATTACCTACATTTGCATCTTCGATTGCATTATTTATACAGACATATAGATGTGTATGTTAATAAAACTTCGTAACTTAAGTGTTGATTCTGTATTGTACAGAAAATCTATAGGAAAAATCTTAAACTATGGGTAAAATGTGAATAAAAGCTGATTCGTTAAGACATCTCTCACAGAGCTGATTATTCGTATTTCACAACTATCAGCTGCTGATTCAGTTACAGAGGAAAATACTAAACTGCGAATGTGGACTTGCAGTAAAAGCATTTCCTCAATGCAATTAACTAAAATTTCTCTAAACTGTAGTACAGTGTAAAACTTCAATGGGATGATAGAAAACTGTTTATAATACATTTCTAAATCTCTCAGAAAGATTTATGCAGTAGTGATACGATAAAGTAGTTGTATGCTGTCAAATTAATGTGACAGTCCCATGAAGGGAATAATATTACTGCTATTTAGCCCTAGGAAGCAGCACCGCTTCCTGTCGGCCTTGACATATTTCCTGTGTCCTTATGTTTACAAAGATATATACATACAAACAAATGATTTGAGATGGAATAAAGAAGTATAAAATCATTATCATGAGTTGAACTAGAAAGCCATACCGGTTTCATCATCGCTGTTCACTGACTTTGAATGAACACCGATTTCCAGTTGATGTTCTGTCTAATAGTACCTGAGCGACAAGACTGTATGCAAAGGAGATAAGCAGTTATGAAAGTGATGCATTTAGGTTAATATGATTAATAGAGTATGAATGGTATATGGGATGTATGAGGATTAGTGGAATTATTGATATTAGGAAGGTTAGTAGTGTCCTGTATTAAGTTGTGTATTCATGCTAAGCTGTGGTTAATACTTATTAATGAAATTTACCTCCTTATTTAGGCTTTGCTGCACTGAGGTGTTCTGGCAACATTGATATAAAGTGAAAATTTTATATATTGACTCACAATAATGATTTTTCTACTTCTTAATTCCACCTCAAATCTTTTATATGTATGTATATATCTTTGATTTTATAAAAAAAAGAAGCTATTACTTTTATACCCAGTGTGCATTTTCTTTTTTTTTTTACGTTTCACTATTTAAACCACGTGTAGTCTTTTTTCTTTGAAACCTGTTTCTGTTATATATATATATATATATATATATATATATATATATATATATATATTATATATATATACATATATATATATATATATATATACATACATACATGTATATATATACATGTGTGTGTGCATGTGCATGATAATATATATATTCGGCTTAATGATTATCAGTAAAATATTGAACTTAATCATTCTTTATAACTCGGGGTATGATCCAACTTTTACCAAAAGAAGTTACCAAAAGGAAAATTGTACGCAAAATGTTCTATTTCATTTAATTAATATTTCAGCATTAATTATAAGGAAATATATTTGTGTGTATGAATTATAAACTATGTTTCAACATAAACGTATGTATGTATATGCCTACAAGCATATATATATACATACATATATATATATATATATATATACATATATATATACACACACACACATATATATATATATATATATATATATATATATATATATATATATATATATATATATATATATATATATATGTATATGTATATGTATATATATGTATATGTATTTGTTTATGGGTTTCAGCCAAGTGGCTGTGGTCATGCTGGAGCACCACCGTGATTTTCTGTCTTTATGCTTTGCTCTCTTCATGTTCCTTGCATGGCTCTTCTCCTGCACCTGATATAGTCCAATCAAGAGTTTTGATGGCACATCTGGTGTATAAGAGAATTTGACATCGCTGCCCTAAACTGTGTCTCATTTCGAGCCATTGGTTCGTCTGGTATCGTGGAGAGGAAAGTGTCGAGTTTTGTCTTGAAGACCTCCACATCCGTGTCTTGCAGGTCTCTCAAATGTTTTGGCAGGGCATTGAAGAGCTGAGGTCCTCTGAAACCGAGGCTGCTGCAGTAACTTGTTCTTATGTGGGATGCAGTGGACGGCACCTTTGGCACCATGCAGTGCGGGCATTCCCGTAGTACTTGATGCCAAAGTTTGGCACCAGTCCTTCCAGTATTTTCCATATGTATATTATTACATATTTCTCCCGCCTGCGTTCCAGGGAGTAGAGACCTAGTGCCTTCAGTCGCTCCCTGTAGTTCATCTGCTGGACTGTGGCGATCTTTTTTGTATAGTGCCACTGAATTGCCTCGAGTTCTGCTGTCCGTTTGACACTGTGTGGTGACCACAACTGAGAGCAATAGTCTAGGCGGCTCAGGACAAATGTCTTCCATAGGGTCAACATGACTTTTTGATCCCTTGTACGGAATATCCAGCCCGCCAGCTGTCTGCACTTTGCTGTCAACTTAACAATGTGCATGTGAAATGATGCATCACTACACATGTTGATGTCCAGGTCTCTCACTGCTTGTGGTTCTGGGATTGCAGTACCTCCAGGTCCTGTGTATGCCAGTTGGGAGGCACTTGTGGCCTTGTAGCGCAGTACTTGAAATTTTTCCGCATTGAAATGCATATTATTTTTCTCTGCCCACTCGTATATTGCATTTAGGTTATTCTGTAGGCTTACAATATCATCAGGATTCTTTATTGCCTGAGATAGTTTTGTGTCATCAGCGTAGCTAGTGACAGTGGCTCTCCGAGTGACCATGGGCATGTCCAGAAGGGCCACTATGAACAGTAGTGGCCCCAGGACAGTTCCTTGCGGAACACCGCTCAATATTTGCGTTTCCCTAGATAGTTCTCCATTGGCTGCAACTGTCTGACTTCTACCATTCAGGAAGTCATGCAGCCACTCTCCTAATTTACCAGTTATGCCAAGGTTTCGAAGCTTGTGACATATCAAGCCATGATCAACTTTGTCAAAGGCTTTTGCAAAGTCGAGATATATCACATCAACATTTGAATGGTCAAGTAGCTGCTTCAGGACTCAATCATAATGCTGCAGGAGCTGCGTGAGGCAGCTTCTACCTGGACGGAAACCATGCTGGGTCTCATTCAGCAAGTCATTTTCTTCTAGGAACGCAATCAATCTTTCTGACAATTCGTTCCATGACTTTGCTAATATGTGAAGTCAGAGAGATGGGCCTGTAGTTTCCAGCCTCTGCTCTGCTTCCACCTTTATGGATAGGACATATGGTGCCTTCCTTCAGCTTTTTGGGAAGTTTACCATTTGCAAGGAAACTCTGGAAGAGTATCCGGAGTGGTCCTGCTAATTCTTGTTTACACGACTTTAAGAGGACAGCTGGGAAACCATCGGGGCCAGTTGCCGAATTTGAGCTCATTTCATTTATGGCAGCTTTCACATCTTCCTCTTCAATGTCGATGTAGGTAATGGATGCAGTCCCCTTCTGCTGAGTGCTATTGTCAAAGAAATCAGCTGGGTTCTTTATCTGCATGTGACTCAGAGGAGAGGTGAAGACACTCTTGAATTGTGTACTGAGCACTTCACTTACCCATGTGGGATATGCAGTCAATGAGCCATTAGGCAGGAACAGGGGTCCTATCTTATACTGCACCGTAGCAGTCTCTTTTGCAAATCTATAGAAAGCCTTGGGGTTTGTTTTTATGCTTTCTACTGCTCTCTT